>NW_028225934.1:0-108661 GCF_052327205.1 Somniosus microcephalus
GCAGAAGAAGGAGAAGGAGAAGGTAAAGTTAGGAGGGTGAATCAGAAGAAGCAGAAGAAGGAGAAGGAGCAGGTGAAGTCAGGGGGGTGAAGCAGAAGAAGTAGAAGAAGGAGAAGGAGAAGGTGAAGTCAGGAGGGTGAAGCAGAAGAAGCAGAAGAAGGAGAAGGAGAAGGTGAAGTCTGGAGGGCGCAGCAGAAGAAGCAGAAGAAGGAGAAGGAGAAGGTGAAGTCTGGAGGGTGAAGCAGAAGAAGCAGAAGAAGGAGAAGGAGAAGGTGAAGTCTGGAGGGTGAATCAGAAGAAGTAGAAGAAGGTGAAGGAGAAGGTGAAGTCAGGAGAGTGAAGCAGAAGAAGCAGAAGAAGGAGAAGGAGAAGATGAAGTCTGGAGGGTGAATCAGAAGAAGTAGAAGAAGGAGAAGGAGAAGGTGAAGTCAGGAGGGTGAATCAGAAGAAGCAGAAGAAGGAGAAGGAGAAGGTGAAGTCTGGAGGGTGAATCAGAAGAATCAGAAGAAGGAGAAGGAGAAGGTGAAGTCTGGAGGGTGAATCAGAAGAAGCAGAAGAAAGAGAAGAAGAAGGTGAAGTCTGGAGGGTGAAGCACAAGAAACAGAAGAAGGAGAAGGAGAAGGTGAAGACTGTAGGGTGAATCTGAAGAAGTATAAGAAGGAGAAGGAGAAGGTGAAGTCTGGAGGGTGAATCAGAAGAAGTAGAAGAAGGAGAAGGAGAAGGTGAAGTCTGGAGGGTGAACCAGAAGAAGCAGAAGAAGGAGAAGGAGAAGGTGAAGTCTGGAGGGTGAATCAGAAGAAGCAGAAGAAGGAGAAGGAGAAGATGAAGTCTGGATGGTGAATCAGAAGAAGCAGAAGAAGGAGAAGGAGAAGGTGAAGTCTGGAGGGTGAATCAGAAGAAGCAGAAGAAGGAGAAGGAGAAGGTGAAGTCTGGAGGGTGAATCAGAAGAAGCAGAAGAAGGAGAAGGAGAAGGTGAAGTCAGGAGGGTGAATCAGAAGAAGCAGAAGAAGGAGAAGGAGAAGGTGTAGTTAGGAGGTTGAATCAGAAGAAGCAGAAGAAGGAGAAGGAGCAGGTGAAGTCAGGGGGGTGAAGCAGAAGAAGTAGAAGAAGGAGAAGGAGAAGGTGAAGTCAGGACGGTGAAGCAGAAGAAGCAGAAGAAGGAGAAGGAGAAGGTGAAGTCTGGAGGGCGCAGCAGAAGAAGCAGAAGAAGGAGAAGGAGAAGCTGAAGTCTGGAGGGTGAAGCAGAAGAAGCAGAAGAAGGAGAAGGAGAAGGTGAAGTCTGGAGGGTGAATCAGAAGAAGTAGAAGAAGGAGAAGGAGAAGGTGAAGTCAGGAGAGTGAAGCAGAAGAAGCAGAAGATGGAGAAGGAGAAGGTGAAGTCTGGAGGGCGAAGCAGAAGAAGCAGAAGAAGGAGAAGGAGAAGGTGAAGTCTGGAGGGTGAAGCAGAAGAAGCAGAAGAAGGAGAAGGAGAAGGTGAAGTCTGGAGGGTGAATCAGAAGAAGTAGAAGAAGGAGAAGGAGAAGGTGAAGTCAGGAGGGTGAAGCAGAAGAAGCAGAAGAAGGAGAAGGAGAAGGTGAAGTCTGGAGGGTGAAGCAGAAGAAGCAGAAAAAGGAGCAGGAGAAGTTGAAGTCTGGAGGGTGAAGCAGAAGAAGCAGAAGAAGGAGAAGGAGAAGGTGAAGTCAGGATGGTGAATCAGAAGAAGTAGAAGAAGGAGAAGGAGAAGGTGAAGTCTGGAGGGTGAATCAGAAGAAGCAGAAGAAGGAGAAGGAGAAGGTGAAGTCTGGAGGGTGAATCAGAAGAAGCAGAAGAAGGAGAAGGAGAAGATGAAGTCTGGAGGGTGAATCAGAAGAAGTAGAAGAAGGAGAAGGAGAAGGTGAGGTCTGGAGGGTCAATCAGAAGAAGCAGAAGAAGGAGAAGGAGAAGGTGAAGTCTGGAGGGTGAATCAGAAGAAGCAGAAGAAGGACAAGGAGAAGGTGAAGTCTGGAGGGTGAATTAGAAGAAGCAGAAGAAGGAGAAGGAGAAGGAGAAGTCAGGAGGGTGAATCAGAAGAAGCAGAAGAAGGAGAAGGAGAAGGTAAAGTTAGGAGGGTGAATCAGAAGAAGCAGAAGAAGGAGAAGGAGCAGGTGAAGTCAGGGGGGTGAAGCAGAAGAAGTAGAAGAAGGAGAAGGAGAAGGTGAAGTCAGGAGGGTGAAGCAGAAGAAGCAGAAGAAGGAGAAGGAGAAGGTGAAGTCTGGAGGGCGCAGCAGAAGAAGCAGAAGAAGGAGAAGGAGAAGGTGAAGTCTGGAGGGTGAAGCAGAAGAAGCAGAAGAAGGAGAAGGAGAAGGTGAAGTCTGGAGGGTGAATCAGAAGAAGTAGAAGAAGGTGAAGGAGAAGGTGAAGTCAGGAGAGTGAAGCAGAAGAAGCAGAAGAAGGAGAAGGAGAAGGTGAAGTCTGGAGGGTGAAGCAGAAGAAGCAGAAGAAGGAGAAGGAGAAGGTGATGTCTGGAGGGCGAAGCAGAAGAAGCAGAAGAAGGAGAAGGAGAAGGTGAAGTCTGGAGGGTGAAGCAGAGGAAGCAGAAGAAGGAGAAGGAGAAGGTGAAGTCTGGAGGGTGAATCAGAAGAAGTAGAAGAAGGAGAAGGAGAAGGTGAAGTCAGGAGGGTGAAGCAGAAGAAGCAGAAGAAGGAGAAGGAGAAGGTGAAGTCAGGAGGGTGAATCGGAAGAAGTAGAAGAAGGAGAAGGAGAAGGTGAAGTCTGGAGGGTGAATCAGAAGAAGTAGAAGAAGGAGAAGGAGAAGGTGAAGTCTGGAGGGTGAATCAGAAGAAGTAGAAGAAGGAGAATGAGAAGGTGAAGTCTGGAGGGTGAATCAGAAGAAGCAGAAGAAGGAGAAGGAGAAGGTGAAGTCTGGAGGGAGAAGCAGAAGAAGTAGAAGAAGGAGAAGGAGAAGGTGAAGTCTGGAGGGTGAATCAGAAGAAGTAGAAGAAGGAGAAGGAGAAGGTGAAGTCTGGAGGGTGAATCAGAAGAAGTAGAAGAAGGAGAAGGAGAAGGTGAAGTCTGGAGGGTGAATCAGAAGAAGCAGAATAAGGAGAAGGAGAAGGTGAAGTCTGGAGGGTGAATCAGAAGAAGCAGAAGAAGGAGAAGGAGAAGGTGAAGTCTGGAGGGTGAATCAGAAGAAGTAGAAGAAGGAGAAGGAGAAGGTGAAGTCTGGAGGGTGAAGCAGAAGAAGTAGAAGAAGGAGAAGGAGAAGGTGAAGTCAGGAGGGTGAATCAGAAGAAGTAGAAGAAGGAGAAGGAGAAGGTGAAGTCAGGAGGGTGAAACAGAAGAAGCAGAAGAAGGAGAAGGAGAAGGTGAAGTCTGGAGGGTGAATCAGAAGAATCAGAAGAAGGAGAAGGAGAAGGTGAAGTCTGGAGGGTGAATCAGAAGCAGAAGAAAGAGAAGAAGAAGGTGAAGTCTGGAGGGTGAAGCAGAAGAAACAGAAGAAGGAGAAGGAGAAGTTGAAGACTGGAGGGTGAATCTGAAGAAGTATAAGAAGGAGAAGGAGAAGGTGAAGTCTGGAGGGTGAATCAGAAGAAGTAGAAGAAGGAGAAGGAGAAGGTGAAGTCTGGAGGGTGAATCAGAAGAAGCAGAAGAAGGAGAAGGAGAAGGTGAAGTCTGGAGGGTGAATCAGAAGAAGCAGAAGAAGGAGAAGGAGAAGATGAAGTCTGGAGGGTGAATCAGAAGAAGCAGAAGAAGGAGAAGGAGCAGGTGAAGTCTGGAGGGTGAATCAGAAGAAGCTGAAGAAGGAGAAGGAGAAGGTGAAGTCTGGAGGGTGAATCAGAAGAAGCAGAAGAAGGAGAAGGAGAAGGTGAAGTCAGGAGGGTGAATCAGAAGAAGCAGAAGAAGGAGAAGGAGAAGGTGTAGTTAGGAGGGTGAATCAGAAGAAGCAGAAGAAGGAGAAGGAGCAGGTGAAGTCAGGGGGGTGAAGCAGAAGAAGTAGAAGAAGGAGAAGGAGAAGGTGAAGTCAGGACGGTGAAGCAGAAGAAGCAGAAGAAGGAGAAGGAGAAGGTGAAGTCTGGAGGGCGCAGCAGAAGAAGCAGAAGAAGGAGAAGGAGAAGCTGAAGTCTGGAGGGTGAAGCAGAAGAAGCAGAAGAAGGAGAAGGAGAAGGTGAAGTCTGGAGGGTGAATCAGAAGAAGTAGAAGAAGGAGAAGGAGAAGGTGAAGTCAGGAGAGTGAAGCAGAAGAAGCAGAAGATGGAGAAGGAGAAGGTGAAGTCTGGAGGGCGAAGCAGAAGAAGCAGAAGAAGGAGAAGGAGAAGGTGAAGTCTGGAGGGTGAAGCAGAAGAAGCAGAAGAAGGAGAAGGAGAAGGTGAAGTCTGGAGGGTGAATCAGAAGAAGTAGAAGAAGGAGAAGGAGAAGGTGAAGTCAGGAGGGTGAAGCAGAAGAAGCAGAAGAAGGAGAAGGAGAAGGTGAAGTCTGGAGGGTGAAGCAGAAGAAGCAGAAAAAGGAGCAGGAGAAGTTGAAGTCTGGAGGGTGAAGCAGAAGAAGCAGAAGAAGGAGAAGGAGAAGGTGAAGTCAGGATGGTGAATCAGAAGAAGTAGAAGAAGGAGAAGGAGAAGGTGAAGTCTGGAGGGTGAATCAGAAGAAGCAGAAGAAGGAGAAGGAGAAGGTGAAGTCTGGAGGGTGAATCAGAAGAAGCAGAAGAAGGAGAAGGAGAAGATGAAGTCTGGAGGGTGAATCAGAAGAAGTAGAAGAAGGAGAAGGAGAAGGTGAGGTCTGGAGGGTCAATCAGAAGAAGCAGAAGAAGGAGAAGGAGAAGGTGAAGTCTGGAGGGTGAATCAGAAGAAGCAGAAGAAGGACAAGGAGAAGGTGAAGTCTGGAGGGTGAATTAGAAGAAGCAGAAGAAGGAGAAGGAGAAGGAGAAGTCAGGAGGGTGAATCAGAAGAAGCAGAAGAAGGAGAAGGAGAAGGTAAAGTTAGGAGGGTGAATCAGAAGAAGCAGAAGAAGGAGAAGGAGCAGGTGAAGTCAGGGGGGTGAAGCAGAAGAAGTAGAAGAAGGAGAAGGAGAAGGTGAAGTCAGGAGGGTGAAGCAGAAGAAGCAGAAGAAGGAGAAGGAGAAGGTGAAGTCTGGAGGGCGCAGCAGAAGAAGCAGAAGAAGGAGAAGGAGAAGGTGAAGTCTGGAGGGTGAAGCAGAAGAAGCAGAAGAAGGAGAAGGAGAAGGTGAAGTCTGGAGGGTGAATCAGAAGAAGTAGAAGAAGGTGAAGGAGAAGGTGAAGTCAGGAGAGTGAAGCAGAAGAAGCAGAAGAAGGAGAAGGAGAAGGTGAAGTCTGGAGGGTGAAGCAGAAGAAGCAGAAGAAGGAGAAGGAGAAGGTGATGTCTGGAGGGCGAAGCAGAAGAAGCAGAAGAAGGAGAAGGAGAAGGTGAAGTCTGGAGGGTGAAGCAGAAGAAGCAGAAGAAGGAGAAGGAGAAGGTGAAGTCTGGAGGGTGAATCAGAAGAAGTAGAAGAAGGAGAAGGAGAAGGTGAAGTCAGGAGGGTGAAGCAGAAGAAGCAGAAGAAGGAGAAGGAGAAGGTGAAGTCAGGAGGGTGAATCGGAAGAAGTAGAAGAAGGAGAAGGAGAAGGTGAAGTCTGGAGGGTGAATCAGAAGAAGTAGAAGAAGGAGAAGGAGAAGGTGAAGTCTGGAGGGTGAATCAGAAGAAGTAGAAGAAGGAGAATGAGAAGGTGAAGTCTGGAGGGTGAATCAGAAGAAGCAGAAGAAGGAGAAGGAGAAGGTGAAGTCTGGAGGGAGAAGCAGAAGAAGTAGAAGAAGGAGAAGGAGAAGGTGAAGTCTGGAGGGTGAATCAGAAGAAGTAGAAGAAGGAGAAGGAGAAGGTGAAGTCTGGAGGGTGAATCAGAAGAAGTAGAAGAAGGAGAAGGAGAAGGTGAAGTCTGGAGGGTGAATCAGAAGAAGCAGAATAAGGAGAAGGAGAAGGTGAAATCTGGAGGGTGAATCAGAAGAAGCAGAAGAAGGAGAAGGAGAAGGTGAAGTCTGGAGGGTGAATCAGAAGAAGTAGAAGAAGGAGAAGGAGAAGGTGAAGTCTGGAGGGTGAAGCAGAAGAAGTAGAAGAAGGAGAAGGAGAAGGTGAAGTCAGGAGGGTGAATCAGAAGAAGTAGAAGAAGGAGAAGGAGAAGGTGAAGTCAGGAGGGTGAATCAGAAGAAGCAGAAGAAGGAGAAGGAGAAGGTGAAGTCTGGAGGGTGAATCAGAAGAATCAGAAGAAGGAGAAGGAGAAGGTGAAGTCTGGAGGGTGAATCAGAAGCAGAAGAAAGAGAAGAAGAAGGTGAAGTCTGGAGGGTGAAGCAGAAGAAACAGAAGAAGGAGAAGGAGAAGTTGAAGACTGGAGGGTGAATCTGAAGAAGTATAAGAAGGAGAAGGAGAAGGTGAAGTCTGGAGGGTGAATCAGAAGAAGTAGAAGAAGGAGAAGGAGAAGGTGAAGTCTGGAGGGTGAATCAGAAGAAGCAGAAGAAGGAGAAGGAGAAGGTGAAGTCTGGAGGGTGAATCAGAAGAAGCAGAAGAAGGAGAAGGAGAAGATGAAGTCTGGAGGGTGAATCAGAAGAAGCAGAAGAAGGAGAAGGAGAAGGTGAAGTCTGGAGGGTGAATCAGAAGAAGCAGAAGAAGGAGAAGGAGAAGGTGAAGTCTGGAGGGTGAATCAGAAGAAGCAGAAGAAGGAGAAGGAGAAGGTGAAGTCAGGAGGGTGAATCAGAAGAAGCAGAAGAAGGAGAAGGAGAAGGTGTAGTTAGGAGGGTGAATCAGAAGAAGCAGAAGAAGGAGAAGGAGCAGGTGAAGTCAGGGGGGTGAAGCAGAAGAAGTAGAAGAAGGAGAAGGAGAAGGTGAAGTCAGGACGGTGAAGCAGAAGAAGCAGAAGAAGGAGAAGGAGAAGGTGAAGTCTGGAGGGCGCAGCAGAAGAAGCAGAAGAAGGAGAAGGAGAAGCTGAAGTCTGGAGGGTGAAGCAGAAGAAGCAGAAGAAGGAGAAGGAGAAGGTGAAGTCTGGAGGGTGAATCAGAAGAAGTAGAAGAAGGAGAAGGAGAAGGTGAAGTCAGGAGAGTGAAGCAGAAGAAGCAGAAGATGGAGAAGGAGAAGGTGAAGTCTGGAGGGCGAAGCAGAAGAAGCAGAAGAAGGAGAAGGAGAAGGTGAAGTCTGGAGGGTGAATCAGAAGAAGTGGAAGAAGGAGAAGGAGAAGGTGAAGTCTGGAGGGTGAAGCAGAAGAAGTAGAAGAAGGAGAAGGAGAAGGTGAAGTCAGGAGGGTGAATCAGAAGAAGTAGAAGAAGGAGAAGGAGAAGGTGTAGTCTGGAGGGTCAATCAGAAGAAGTAGACGAAGGAGAAGGAGAAGGTGAAGTCTGGAGGGTGAATCAGAAGAAGCAGAAGAAGGAAATGGAGAAGGTGAAGTCTGGAGGGTGAATCAGAAGAAGTAGAAGAAGGAGAAGGAGAAGGTGAAGTCAGGAGGGTGAAGCAGAAGAAGCAGAAGAAGGAGAAGGAGAAGGTGAAGTCTGGAGGGTGAATCAGAAGAAGTAGAAGAAGGAGAAGGAGAAGGTGAAGTCAGCAGGGTGAAGCAGAAGAAGCAGAAAAAGGAGAAGGAGAAGGTGAAGTCTGGAGGGTGAAGCAGAAGAAGCAGAAAAAGGAGCAGGAGAAGTTGAAGTCTGGAGGGTGAAGCAGAAGAAGCAGAAGAAGGAGAAGGAGAAGGTGAAGTCAGGATGGTGAATCAGAAGAAGTAGAAGAAGGAGAAGGAGAAGGTGAAGTCTGGAGGGTGAATCAGAAGAAGCAGAAGAAGGAGAAGGAGAAGGTGAAGTCTGGAGGGTGAATCAGAAGAAGCAGAAGAAGGAGAAGGAGAAGATGAAGTCTGGAGGGTGAATCAGAAGAAGTAGAAGAAGGAGAAGGAGAAGGTGAGGTCTGGAGGGTCAATCAGAAGAAGCAGAAGAAGGAGAAGGAGAAGGTGAAGTCTGGAGGGTGAATCAGAAGAAGCAGAAGAAGGACAAGGAGAAGGTGAAGTCTTGAGGGTGAATTAGAAGAAGCAGAAGAAGGAGAAGGAGAAGGTGAAGTCAGGAGGGTGAATCAGAAGAAGCAGAAGAAGGAGAAGGAGAAGGTAAAGTTAGGAGGGTGAATCAGAAGAAGCAGAAGAAGGAGAAGGAGCAGGTGAAGTCAGGGGGGTGAAGCAGAAGAAGTAGAAGAAGGAGAAGGAGAAGGTGAAGTCAGGAGGGTGAAGTAGAAGAAGCAGAAGAAGGAGAAGGAGAAGGTGAAGTCTGGAGGGCGCAGCAGAAGAAGCAGAAGAAGGAGAAGGAGAAGGTGAAGTCTGGAGGGTGAAGCAGAAGAAGCAGAAGAAGGAGAAGGAGAAGGTGAAGTCTGGAGGGTGAATCAGAAGAAGTAGAAGAAGGTGAAGGAGAAGGTGAAGTCAGGAGAGTGAAGCAGAAGAAGCAGAAGAAGGAGAAGGAGAAGGTGAAGTCTGGAGGGTGAAGCAGAAGAAGCAGAAGAAGGAGAAGGAGAAGTTGATGTCTGGAGGGTGAAGCAGAAGAAGCAGAAGAAGGAGAAGGAGAAGGTGAAGTCTGGAGGGTGAAGCAGAAGAAGCAGAAGAAGGAGAAGGAGAAGGTGAAGTCTGGAGGGTGAATCAGAAGAAGTAGAAGAAGGAGAAGGAGAAGGTGAAGTCAGGAGGGTGAAGCAGAAGAAGCAGAAGAAGGAGAAGGAGAAGGTGAAGTCAGGAGGGTGAATCGGAAGAAGTAGAAGAAGGAGAAGGAGAAGGTGAAGTCTGGAGGGTGAATCAGAAGAAGTAGAAGAAGGAGAAGGAGAAGGTGAAGTCTGGAGGGTGAATCAGAAGAAGTAGAAGAAGGAGAATGATAAGGTGAAGTCTGGAGGGTGAATCAGAAGAAGCAGAAGGAGGAGAAGGAGAAGGTGAAGTCTGGAGGGAGAAGCAGAAGAAGTAGAAGAAGGAGAAGGAGAAGGTGAAGTCTGGAGGGTGAATCAGAAGAAGTAGAAGAAGGAGAAGGAGAAGGTGAAGTCTGGAGGGTGAATCAGAAGAAGTAGAAGAAGGAGAAGGAGAAGGTGAAGTCTGGAGTGTGAATCAGAAGAAACAGAAGAAGGAGAAGGAGAAGGTGAAGTCTGGAGGGTGAATCAGAACAAGTAGAAGAAGGAGAAGGAGAAGGTGTAGTCTGGAGGGTGAATCAGAAGAAGTCGACGAAGGAGAAGGAGAAGGTGAAGTCTGGAGGGTGAATCAGAAGAAGTAGAAGAAGGAGAAGGAGAAGGTGAAGTCTGGAGGGTGAATCAGAAGAAGCAGAAGAAGGAGAAGGAGAAGGTGAAGTCTGGAGGGTGAATCAGAAGAAGCAGAAGAAGGAGAAGGAGAAGGTGAAGTCTGGAGGGTGAAACAGAAGAAGCAGAATAAGGAGAAGGAGAAGGTGAAGTCAGGAGGGTGAATCAGAAGAAGCAGAAGAAGGAGAAGGAGAAGGTGAAGTAAGGAGGGTGAATCAGAAGAAGCAGAAGAAGGAGAAGGAGAAGGTGAAGTCTGGAGTGTGAAGCAGAAGAAGCAAAAGAAGGAGAAAGAGAAGGTGAAGTCTGGAGGGTGAATCAGAAGAAGTAGAAGAAGGAGAAGGAGAAGGTGAAGTCTGGAGGGTGAAGCAGAAGAAGTAGAAGAAGGAGAAGGAGAAGGTGAAGTCAGGAGGGTGAATCAGAAGAAGTAGAAGAAGGAGAAGGAGAAGGTGTAGTCTGGAGGGTCAATCAGAAGAAGTAGACGAAGGAGAAGGAGAAGGTGAAGTCTGGAGGGTGAATCAGAAGAAGCAGAAGAAGGAAATGGAGAAGGTGAAGTCTGGAGGGTGAATCAGAAGAAGTAGAAGAAGGAGAAGGAGAAGGTGAAGTCAGGAGGGTGAAGCAGAAGAAGCAGAAGAAGGAGAAGGAGAAGGTGAAGTCTGGAGGGTGAATCAGAAGAAGTAGAAGAAGGAGAAGGAGAAGGTGAAGTCAGCAGGGTGAAGCAGAAGAAGCAGAAGAAGGAGAAGGAGAAGGTGAAGTCTGGAGGGTGAAGCAGAAGAAGCAGAAAAAGGAGCAGGAGAAGTTGAAGTCTGGAGGGTGAAGCAGAAGAAGCAGAAGAAGGAGAAGGAGAAGGTGAAGTCAGGATGGTGAATCAGAAGAAGTAGAAGAAGGAGAAGGAGAAGGTGAAGTCTGGAGGGTGAATCAGAAGAAGCAGAAGAAGGAGAAGGAGAAGGTGAAGTCTGGAGGGTGAATCAGAAGAAGCAGAAGAAGGAGAAGGAGAAGATGAAGTCTGGAGGGTGAATCAGAAGAAGTAGAAGAAGGAGAAGGAGAAGGTGAGGTCTGGAGGGTCAATCAGAAGAAGCAGAAGAAGGAGAAGGAGAAGGTGAAGTCTGGAGGGTGAATCAGAAGAAGCAGAAGAAGGACAAGGAGAAGGTGAAGTCTTGAGGGTGAATTAGAAGAAGCAGAAGAAGGAGAAGGAGAAGGTGAAGTCAGGAGGGTGAATCAGAAGAAGCAGAAGAAGGAGAAGGAGAAGGTAAAGTTAGGAGGGTGAATCAGAAGAAGCAGAAGAAGGAGAAGGAGCAGGTGAAGTCAGGGGGGTGAAGCAGAAGAAGTAGAAGAAGGAGAAGGAGAAGGTGAAGTCAGGAGGGTGAAGTAGAAGAAGCAGAAGAAGGAGAAGGAGAAGGTGAATTCTGGAGGGCGCAGCAGAAGAAGCAGAAGAATGAGAAGGAGAAGGTGAAGTCTGGAGGGTGAAGCAGAAGAAGCAGAAGAAGGAGAAGGAGAAGGTGAAGTCTGGAGGGTGAATCAGAAGAAGTAGAAGAAGGTGAAGGAGAAGGTGAAGTCAGGAGAGTGAAGCAGAAGAAGCAGAAGAAGGAGAAGGAGAAGGTGAAGTCTGGAGGGTGAAGCAGAAGAAGCAGAAGAAGGAGAAGGAGAAGTTGATGTCTGGAGGGTGAAGCAGAAGAAGCAGAAGAAGGAGAAGGAGAAGGTGAAGTCTGGAGGGTGAAGCAGAAGAAGCAGAAGAAGGAGAAGGAGAAGGTGAAGTCTGGAGGGTGAATCAGAAGAAGTAGAAGAAGGAGAAGGAGAAGGTGAAGTCAGGAGGGTGAAGCAGAAGAAGCAGAAGAAGGAGAAGGAGAAGGTGAAGTCAGGAGGGTGAATCGGAAGAAGTAGAAGAAGGAGAAGGAGAAGGTGAAGTCTGGAGGGTGAATCAGAAGAAGTAGAAGAAGGAGAAGGAGAAGGTGAAGTCTGGAGGGTGAATCAGAAGAAGTAGAAGAAGGAGAATGATAAGGTGAAGTCTGGAGGGTGAATCAGAAGAAGCAGAAGGAGGAGAAGGAGAAGGTGAAGTCTGGAGGGAGAAGCAGAAGAAGTAGAAGAAGGAGAAGGAGAAGGTGAAGTCTGGAGGGTGAATCAGAAGAAGTAGAAGAAGGAGAAGGAGAAGGTGAAGTCTGGAGGGTGAATCAGAAGAAGTAGAAGAAGGAGAAGGAGAAGGTGAAGTCTGGAGGGTGAATCAGAAGAAACAGAAGAAGGAGAAGGAGAAGGTGAAGTCTGGAGGGTGAATCAGAACAAGTAGAAGAAGGAGAAGGAGAAGGTGTAGTCTGGAGGGTGAATCAGAAGAAGTCGACGAAGGAGAAGGAGAAGGTGAAGTCTGGAGGGTGAATCAGAAGAAGTAGAAGAAGGAGAAGGAGAAGGTGAAGTCTGGAGGGTGAATCAGAAGAAGCAGAAGAAGGAGAAGGAGAAGGTGAAGTCTGGAGGGTGAATCAGAAGAAGCAGAAGAAGGAGAAGGAGAAGGTGAAGTCTGGAGGGTGAAACAGAAGAAGCAGAATAAGGAGAAGGAGAAGGTGAAGTCAGGAGGGTGAATCAGAAGAAGCAGAAGAAGGAGAAGGAGAAGGTGAAGTAAGGAGGGTGAATCAGAAGAAGCAGAAGAAGGAGAAGGAGAAGGTGAAGTCTGGAGTGTGAAGCAGAAGAAGCAAAAGAAGGAGAAAGAGAAGGTGAAGTCTGGAGGGTGAATCAGAAGAAGTAGAAGAAGGAGAAGGAGAAGGTGAAGTCTGGAGGGTGAAGCAGAAGAAGTAGAAGAAGGAGAAGGAGAAGGTGAAGTCAGGAGGGTGAATCAGAAGAAGTAGAAGAAGGAGAAGGCGAAGGTGAAGTCAGGAGGGTGAATCAGAAGAAGCAGAAGAAGGAGAAGGAGAAGGTGAAGTCTGGAGGGTGAATCAGAAGAATCAGAAGAAGGAGAAGGAGAAGGTGAAGTCTGGAGGGTGAATCAGAAGAAGCAGAAGAAAGAGAAGGAGAAGGTGAAGTCTGGAGGGTGAAGCAGAAGAAACAGAAGAAGGAGAAGGAGAAGGTGAAGACAGGAGGGTGAATCTGAAGAAGTAGAAGAAGGAGAAGGAGAAGGTGAAGTCTGGAGGGTGAATCAGAAGAAGTAGAAGAAGGAGAAGGAGAAGGTGAAGTCTGGAGGGTGAATCAGAAGAAGCAGAAGAAGGAGAAGGAGAAGGTGAAGTCTGGAGGGTGAATCAGAAGAAGCAGAAGAAGGAGAAGGAGAAGATGAAGTCTGGAGGGTGAATCAGAAGAAGCAGAAGTAGGAGAAGGAGAAGGTGAAGTCTGGAGGTTGAATCAGAAGAAGCAGAAGAAGGAGAAGGAGAAGGTGAAGTTTGGAGGGTGAATCAGAAGAATCAGAAGAAGGAGAAGGAGAAGGTGAAGTCTGGAGGGTGAATCAGAAGAAGCAGAAGAAAGAGAAGGAGAAGGTGAAGTCTGGAGGGTGAAGCAGAAGAAACAGAAGAAGGAGAAGGAGAAGGTGAAGTCTGGAGGGTGAATCTGAAGAAGTAGAAGAAGGAGAAGGAGAAGGTGAAGACTGGAGGGTGAATCAGAAGAAGTAGAAGAAGGAGAAGGAGAAGGTGAAGTTTGGAGGGTGAATCAGAAGAAGCAGAAGAAGGAGAAGGAGAAGGTGAAGTCTGGAGGGTGAATCAGAAGAAGCAGAAGAAGGAGAAGGAGAAGGTGAAGTCTGGAGGGTGAAACAGAAGAAGCAGAAGAAGGAGAAGGAGAAGGAGAAGTCTGGAGGGTGAATCAGAAGAAGCAGAAGAAGGAGAAGGAGAAGGTGAAGTCAGGAGGGTGAATCAGAAGAAGCAGAAGAAGGAGAAGGAGAAGGTGAAGTTAGGAGGGTGAATAAGAAGAAGCAGAAGAAGGAGAAGGAGCAGGTGAAGTCAGGGGGGTGAAGCAGAAGAAGTAGAAGAAGGAGAAGGAGAAGGTGAAGTCAGGACGGTGAAGCAGAAGAAGCAGAAGACGGAGAAGGAGAAGGTGAAGTCTGGAGGGCGCAGCAGAAGAAGCAGAAGAAGGAGAAGGAGAAGGTGAAGTCTGGAGGGTGAATCAGAAGAAGTAGAAGAAGGAGAAGGAGAAGGTGAAGTCAGGAGAGTGAAGCAGAAGATGGAGAAGGAGAAGGTGAAGTCTGGAGGGCGAAGCAGAAGAAGCAGAAGAAGGAGAAGGAGAAGGTGAAGTCTGGAGGGTGAAGCAGAAGAAGCAGAAGAAGGAGAAGGAGAAGGTGAAGTCTGGAGGGTGAATCAGAAGAAGTAGAAGAAGGAGAAGGAGAAGGTGAAGTCAGGAGGGTGAAGCAGAAGAAGCAGAAGAAGGAGAAGGAGAAGGTGAAGTCTGGAGGGTGAAGCAGAAGAAGCAGAAGAAGGAGCAGGAGAAGGTGAAGTCTGGAGGGTGAAGCAGAAGAAGCAGAAGAAGGAGAAGGAGAAGGTGAAGTCAGGAGGGTGAATCAGAAGAAGTAGAAGAAGGAGAAGGAGAAGGTGAAGTCTGGAGGGTGAATCAGAAGAAGCAGAAGAAGGAGAAGGAGAAGGAGAAGTCTGGAGGGTGAATCAGAAGAAGCAGAAGAAGGAGAAGGAGAAGATGAAGTCTGGAGGGTGAATCAGAAGAAGTAGAAGAAGGAGAAGGAGAAGGTGAGGTCTGGAGGGTCAATCAGAAGAAGCAGAAGAAGGAGAAGGAGAAGGTGAAGTCTGGAGGGTGAATCAGAAGAAGCAGAAGAAGGAGAAGGAGAAGGTGAAGTCTGGAGGGTGAATTAGAAGAAGCAGAAGAAGGAGAAGGAGAAGGTGAAGTCAGGAGGGTGAATCAGAAGAAGCAGAAGAAGGAGAAGGAGAAGGTAAAGTTAGGAGGGTGAATCAGAAGAAGCAGAAGAAGGAGAAGGAGCAGGTGAAGTCAGGGGGGTGAAACAGAAGAAGTAGAAGAAGGAGAAGGAGAAGGTGAAGTCAGGAGGGTGAAGCAGAAGAAGCAGAAGAAGGAGAAGGAGAAGGTGAAGTCTGGAGGGCGGAGCAGAAGAAGCAGAAGAAGGAGAAGGAGAAGGTGAAGTCTGGAGGGTGAAGCAGAAGAAGCAGAAGAAGGAGAAGGAGAAGGTGATGTCTGGAGGGTGAATCAGAAGAAGTAGAAGAAGGAGAAGGAGAAGGTGAAGTCAGGAGAGTGAAGCAGAAGAAGCAGAAGAAGGAGAAGGAGAAGGTGAAGTCTGGAGGGTGAAGCAGAAGAAGCAGAAGAAGGAGAAGGAGAAGGTGATGTCTGGAGGGCGAATCAGAAGAAGCAGAAGAAGGAGAAGGAGAAGGTGAAGTCTGGAGGGTGAAGCAGAAGAAGCAGAAGAAGGAGAAGGAGAAGGTGAAGTCTGGAGGGTGAATCAGAAGAAGTAGAAGAAGGAGAAGGAGAAGGTGAAGTCTGGAGGGTGAATCAGAAGAAGTAGAAGAAGGAGAAGGAGAAGGTGAAGCCTGGAGGGTGAAGCAGAAGAAGTAGAAGAAGGAGAAGGAGAAGGTGAAGTCAGGAGGGTGAATCAGAAGATTTAGAAGAAGGAGAAGGAGAAGGTGAAGTCAGGAGGGTGAATCAGAAGAAGCAGAAGAAGAAGAAGGAGAAGGTGAAGTCTGGAGGGTGAATCAGAAGAAGTAGAAGAAGGAGAAGGAGAAGGTGAAGTCTGGAGGGTGAATCAGAAGAAGCAGAAGAAGGAGAAGGAGAAGGTGAAGTCTGGAGGGTGAATCAGAAGAAGCAGAAGAAGGAGAAGGAGAAGGTGAAGTCTGGAGGGTGAATCAGAAGAAGCAGAATAAGGAGAAGGAGAAGGTGAAGTCTGGAGGGTGAATCAGAAGAAGCAGAAGAAGGAGAAGGAGAAGGTGAAGTCTGGAGGGTGAATCAGAAGAAGTAGAAGAAGGATAAGGAGAAGGTGTAGTCTGGAGGGTGAAGCAGAAGAAGTAGAAGAAGGAGAAGGAGAAGGTGAAGTCTGGAGGGTGAATCAGAAGAAGCAGAAGAAGGAGAAGGAGAAGGTGAAGTCTGGAGGGTGAATCAGAAGAAGTAGAAGAAGGAGAAGGCGAAGGTGAAGTCTGGAGGGTGAATCAGAAGAAGCAGAAGAAGGAGAAGGAGAAGGTGAAGTCTGGAGGGTGAATCAGAAGAAGCAGAAGAAGGAGAAGGAGAAGGTGAAGTCTGCAGGGTGAATCAGAAGAAGCAGAAGAAGGAGAAGGAGAAGGTGAAGTCTGGAGGGTGAATCAGAAGAAGCAGAATAAGGAGAAGGTGAAGTCTGGAGGGTGAATCAGAAGAAGCAGAAGAAGGAGAAGGAGAAGGTGAAGTCTGGAGGGTGAATCAGAAGGAGTAGAAGAAGGAGAAGGACAAGGTGAAGTCTGGAGGGTGAATCAGAAGAAGCAGAAGAAGGAGAAGGAGAAGGTGAAGTCTGGAGGGTGATCAGAAGAAGCAGAAAAAGGAGAAGGAGAAGGTGAAGTCTGGAGGGTGAATCAGAAGAAGCAGAAGAAGGAGAAGGAGAAGGTGAAGTCTGGAGGGTGAATCAGAAGAAGCAGAATAAGGAGAAGGAGAAGGTGAAGTCTGGAGGGTGAATCAGAAGAAGCAGAAGAAGGAGAAGGAGAAGGTGAAGTCAGGAGGGTGAATCAGAAGAAGCAGAAGAAGGAGAAGGAGAAGGTGAAGTCTGGAGAGTGAATCAGAAGAATCAGAAGAAGGAGAAGGAGAAGGTGAAGTCTGGAGGGTGAATCAGAAGAAGCAGAAGAAAGAGAAGAAGAAGGTGAAGTCTGGAGGGTGAAGCAGAAGAAACAGAAGAAGGAGAAGGAGAAGGTGAAGACTGGAGGGTGAATCTGAAGAAGTATAAGAAGGAGAAGGAGAAGGTGAAGTCTGGAGGGTGAATCAGAAGAAGCAGAAGAAGGAGAAGGAGAAGGTGAAGTCTGGAGGGTGAATCAGAAGAAGCAGAAGAAGGAGAAGGAGAAGATGAAGTCTGGAGGGTGAATCAGAAGAAGCAGAAGAAGGAGAAGGAGAAGGTGAAGTCTGGAGGGTGAATCAGAAGAAGCAGAAGAAGGAGAAGGAGAAGGTGAAGTCTGGAGGGTGAATCAGAAGAAGCAGAAGAAGGAGAAGGAGAAGGTGAAGTCAGGAGGGTGAATCAGAAGAAGCAGAAGAAGGAGAAGGAGAAGGTGTAGTTAGGAGGGTGAATCAGAAGAAGCAGAAGAAGGAGAAGGAGCAGGTGAAGTCAGGGGGGTGAAGCAGAAGAAGTAGAAGAAGGAAAAGGAGAAGGTGAAGTCAGGACGGTGAAGCAGAAGAAGCAGAAGAAGGAGAAGGAGAAGCTGAAGTCTGGAGGGTGAAGCAGAAGAAGCAGAAGAAGGAGAAGGAGAAGGTGAAGTCTGGAGGGTGAATCAGAAGAAGTAGAAGAAGGAGAAGGAGAAGGTGAAGTCAGGAGAGTGAAGCAGAAGAAGCAGAAGATGGAGAAGGAGAAGGTGAAGTCTGGAGGGCGAAGCAGAAGAAGCAGAAGAAGGAGAAGGAGAAGGTGAAGTCTGGAGGGTGAAGCAGAAGAAGCAGAAGAAGGAGAAGGTGAAGGTGAAGTCTGGAGGGTGAATCAGAAGAAGTAGAAGAAGGAGAAGGAGAAGGTGAAGTCAGGAGGGTGAAGCAGAAGAAGCAGAAGAAGGAGAAGGAGAAGGTGAAGTCTGGAGGGTGAAGCAGAAGAAGCAGAAGAAGGAGCAGGAGAAGGTGAAGTCTGGAGGGTGAAGCAGAAGAAGCAGAAGAAGGAGAAGGAGAAGGTGAAGTCAGGATGGTGAATCAGAAGAAGTAGAAGAAGGAGAAGGAGAAGGTGAAGTCTGGAGGGTGAATCAGAAGAAGCAGAAGAAGGAGAAGGAGAAGGTGAAGTCTGGAGGGTGATCAGAAGAAGCAGAAAAAGGAGAAGGAGAAGGTGAAGTCTGGAGGGTGAATCAGAAGAAGCAGAAGAAGGAGAAGGAGAAGGTGAAGTCTGGAGGGTGAATCAGAAGAAGCAGAATAAGGAGAAGGAGAAGGTGAAGTCTGGAGGGTGAATCAGAAGAAGCAGAAGAAGGAGAAGGAGAAGGTGAAGTCTGGAGGGTGAATCAGAAGGAGTAGAAGAAGGAGAAGGACAAGGTGAAGTCTGGAGGGTGAATCAGAAGAAGCAGAAGAAGGAGAAGGAGAAGGTGAAGTCTGGAGGGTGATCAGAAGAAGCAGAAAAAGGAGAAGGAGAAGGTGAAGTCTGGAGGGTGAATCAGAAGAAGCAGAAGAAGGAGAAGGAGAAGGTGAAGTCTGGAGGGTGAATCAGAAGAAGCAGAATAAGGAGAAGGAGAAGGTGAAGTCTGGAGGGTGAATCAGAAGAAGCAGAAGAAGGAGAAGGAGAAGGTGAAGTCAGGAGGGTGAATCAGAAGAAGCAGAAGAAGGAGAAGGAGAAGGTGAAGTCTGGAGAGTGAATCAGAAGAATCAGAAGAAGGAGAAGGAGAAGGTGAAGTCTGGAGGGTGAATCAGAAGAAGCAGAAGAAAGAGAAGAAGAAGGTGAAGTCTGGAGGGTGAAGCAGAAGAAACAGAAGAAGGAGAAGGAGAAGGTGAAGACTGGAGGGTGAATCTGAAGAAGTATAAGAAGGAGAAGGAGAAGGTGAAGTCTGGAGGGTGAATCAGAAGAAGCAGAAGAAGGAGAAGGAGAAGGTGAAGTCTGGAGGGTGAATCAGAAGAAGCAGAAGAAGGAGAAGGAGAAGATGAAGTCTGGAGGGTGAATCAGAAGAAGCAGAAGAAGGAGAAGGAGAAGGTGAAGTCTGGAGGGTGAATCAGAAGAAGCAGAAGAAGGAGAAGGAGAAGGTGAAGTCTGGAGGGTGAATCAGAAGAAGCAGAAGAAGGAGAAGGAGAAGGTGAAGTCAGGAGGGTGAATCAGAAGAAGCAGAAGAAGGAGAAGGAGAAGGTGTAGTTAGGAGGGTGAATCAGAAGAAGCAGAAGAAGGAGAAGGAGCAGGTGAAGTCAGGGGGGTGAAGCAGAAGAAGTAGAAGAAGGAAAAGGAGAAGGTGAAGTCAGGACGGTGAAGCAGAAGAAGCAGAAGAAGGAGAAGGAGAAGCTGAAGTCTGGAGGGTGAAGCAGAAGAAGCAGAAGAAGGAGAAGGAGAAGGTGAAGTCTGGAGGGTGAATCAGAAGAAGTAGAAGAAGGAGAAGGAGAAGGTGAAGTCAGGAGAGTGAAGCAGAAGAAGCAGAAGATGGAGAAGGAGAAGGTGAAGTCTGGAGGGCGAAGCAGAAGAAGCAGAAGAAGGAGAAGGAGAAGGTGAAGTCTGGAGGGTGAAGCAGAAGAAGCAGAAGAAGGAGAAGGTGAAGGTGAAGTCTGGAGGGTGAATCAGAAGAAGTAGAAGAAGGAGAAGGAGAAGGTGAAGTCAGGAGGGTGAAGCAGAAGAAGCAGAAGAAGGAGAAGGAGAAGGTGAAGTCTGGAGGGTGAAGCAGAAGAAGCAGAAGAAGGAGCAGGAGAAGGTGAAGTCTGGAGGGTGAAGCAGAAGAAGCAGAAGAAGGAGAAGGAGAAGGTGAAGTCAGGATGGTGAATCAGAAGAAGTAGAAGAAGGAGAAGGAGAAGGTGAAGTCTGGAGGGTGAATCAGAAGAAGCAGAAGAAGGAGAAGGAGAAGGTGAAGTCTGGAGGGTGAATCAGAAGAAGCAGAAGAAGGAGAAGGAGAAGATGAGGTCTGGAGGGTGAATCAGAAGAAGTAGAAGAAGGAGAAGGAGAAGGTGAAGTCTGGAGGGTCAATCAGAAGAAGCAGAAGAAGGAGAAGGAGAAGGTGATGTCTGGAGGGTGAATCAGAAGAAGCAGAAGAAGGACAAGGAAAAGGTTAAGACTGGAGGGTGAATTAGAAGAAGCAGAAGAAGGAGAAGGAGAAGGTGAAGTCAGGAGGGTGAATCAGAAGAAGCAGAAGAAGGAGAAGGAGAAGGTAAAGTTAGGAGGGTGAATCAGAAGAAGCAGAAGAAGGAGAAGGAGCAGGTGAAGTCAGGGGGGTGAAGCAGAAGAAGTAGAAGAAGGAGAAGGAGAAGGTGAAGTCAGGAGGGTGAAGCAGAAGAAGCAGAAGAAGGAGAAGGAGAAGGTGAAGTCTGGAGGGCGCAGAAGAAGAAGCAGAAGAAGGAGAAGGAGAAGGTGAAGTCTGGAGGGTGAAGCAGAAGAAGCAGAAGAAGGAGAAGGAGAAGGTGAAGTCTGGAGGGTGAATCAGAAGAAGTAGAAGAAGATGAAGGATAAGGTGAAGTCAGGAGAGTGAAGCAGAAGAAGCAGAAGAAGGAGAAGGAGAAGGTGAAGTCTGGAGGGTGAATCAGAAGAAGTAGAAGAAGGTGAAGGAGAAGGTGAAGTCAGGAGAGTGAAGCAGAAGAAGCAGAAGAAGGAGAAGGAGAAGGTGAAGTCTGGAGGGTGAAGCAGAAGAAGCAGAAGAAGGAGAAGGAGAAGGTGATGTCTGGAGGGCGAAGCAGAAGAAGCAGAAGAAGGAGAAGGAGAAGGTGAAGTCTGGAGGGTGAAGCAGAAGAAGCAGAAGAAGGAGAAGGAGAAGGTGAAGTCTGGAGGGTGAATCAGAAGAAGCAGAAGAAGGAGAAGGAGAAGGTGAAGTCTGGAGGGAGAAGCAGAAGAAGTAGAAGAAGGAGAAGGAGAAGGTGAAGTCTGGAGGGTGAATCAGAAGAAGTAGAAGAAGGAGAAGGAGAAGGTGAAGTCAGGAGGGTGAAGCAGAAGAAGCAGAAGAAGGAGAAGGAGAAGGTGAAGTCTGGAGGGTGAAGCAGAAGAAGCAGAAGAAGGAGCAGGAGAAGGTGAAGTCTGGAGGGTGAAGCAGAAGAAGCAGAAGAAGGAGAAGGAGAAGGTGAAGTCTGGAGGGTGAAGCAGAAGAAGCAGAAGAAGGAGAAGGAGAAGGTGAAGTCTGGAGGGCGCAGAAGAAGAAGCAGAAGAAGGAGAAGGAGAAGGTGAAGTCTGGAGGGTGAAGCAGAAGAAGCAGAAGAAGGAGAAGGAGAAGGTGAAGTCTGGAGGGTGAATCAGAAGAAGTAGAAGAAGATGAAGGATAAGGTGAAGTCAGGAGAGTGAAGCAGAAGAAGCAGAAGAAGGAGAAGGAGAAGGTGAAGTCTGGAGGGTGAATCAGAAGAAGTAGAAGAAGGTGAAGGAGAAGGTGAAGTCAGGAGAGTGAAGCAGAAGAAGCAGAAGAAGGAGAAGGAGAAGGTGAAGTCTGGAGGGTGAAGCAGAAGAAGCAGAAGAAGGAGAAGGAGAAGGTGATGTCTGGAGGGCGAAGCAGAAGAAGCAGAAGAAGGAGAAGGAGAAGGTGAAGTCTGGAGGGTGAAGCAGAAGAAGCAGAAGAAGGAGAAGGAGAAGGTGAAGTCTGGAGGGTGAATCAGAAGAAGCAGAAGAAGGAGAAGGAGAAGGTGAAGTCTGGAGGGAGAAGCAGAAGAAGTAGAATAAGGAGAAGGAGAAGGTGAAGTCTGGAGGGTGAATCAGAAGAAGCAGAAGAAGGAGAAGGAGAAGGTGAAGTCAGGAGGGTGAATCAGAAGAAGCAGAAGAAGGAGAATAGAAGGTGAAGTCTGGAGAGTGAATCAGAAGAATCAGAAGAAGGAGAAGGAGAAGGTGAAGTCTGGAGGGTGAATCAGAAGAAGCAGAAGAAAGAGAAGAAGAAGGTGAAGTCTGGAGGGTGAAGCAGAAGAAACAGAAGAAGGAGAAGGAGAAGGTGAAGACTGGAGGGTGAATCTGAAGAAGTATAAGAAGGAGAAGGAGAAGGTGAAGTCTGGAGGGTGAATCAGAAGAAGCAGAAGAAGGAGAAGGAGAAGGTGAAGTCTGGAGGGCGAATCAGAAGAAGCAGAAGAAGGAGAAGGAGAAGATGAAGTCTGGAGGGTGAATCAGAAGAAGCAGAAGAAGGAGAAGGAGAAGGTGAAGTCTGGAGGGTGAATCAGAAGAAGCAGAAGAAGGAGAAGGAGAAGGTGAAGTCTGGAGGGTGAATCAGAAGAAGCAGAAGAAGGAGAAGGAGAAGGTGAAGTCAGGAGGGTGAATCAGAAGAAGCAGAAGAAGGAGAAGGAGAAGGTGTAGTTAGGAGGGTGAATCAGAAGAAGCAGAAGAAGGAGAAGGAGCAGGTGAAGTCAGGGGGGTGAAGCAGAAGAAGTAGAAGAAGGAGAAGGAGAAGGTGAAGTCAGGACGGTGAAGCAGAAGAAGCAGAAGAAGGAGAAGGAGAAGCTGAAGTCTGGAGGGTGAAGCAGAAGAAGCAGAAGAAGGAGAAGGAGAAGGTGAAGTCTGGAGGGTGAATCAGAAGAAGTAGAAGAAGGAGAAGGAGAAGGTGAAGTCAGGAGAGTGAAGCAGAAGAAGCAGAAGATGGAGAAGGAGAAGGTGAAGTCTGGAGGGCGAAGCAGAAGAAGCAGAAGAAGGAGAAGGAGAAGGTGAAGTCTGGAGGGTGAAGCAGAAGAAGCAGAAGAAGGAGAAGGAGAAGGTGAAGTCTGGAGGGTGAATCAGAAGAAGTAGAAGAAGGAGAAGGAGAAGGTGAAGTCAGGAGGGTGAAGCAGAAGAAGCAGAAGAAGGAGAAGGAGAAGGTGAAGTCTGGAGGGTGAAGCAGAAGAAGCAGAAGAAGGAGCAGGAGAAGGTGAAGTCTGGAGGGTGAAGCAGAAGAAGCAAAAGAAGGAGAAGGAGAAGGTGAAGTCAGGATGGTGAATCAGAAGAAGTAGAAGAAGGAGAAGGAGAAGGTGAAGTCTGGAGGGTGAATCAGAAGAAGCAGAAGAAGGAGAAGGAGAAGGTGAAGTCTGGAGGGTGAATCAGAAGAAGCAGAAGAAGGAGAAGGAGAAGATGAGGTCTGGAGGGTGAATCAGAAGAAGTAGAAGAAGGAGAAGGAGAAGGTGAAGTCTGGAGGGTCAATCAGAAGAAGCAGAAGAAGGAGAAGGAGAAGGTGATGTCTGGAGGGTGAATCAGAAGAAGCAGAAGAAGGACAAGGAAAAGGTTAAGACTGGAGGGTGAATTAGAAGAAGCAGAAGAAGGAGAAGGAGAAGGTGAAGTCAGGAGGGTGAATCAGAAGAAGCAGAAGAAGGAGAAGGAGAAGGTAAAGTTAGGAGGGTGAATCAGAAGAAGCAGAAGAAGGAGAAGGAGCAGGTGAAGTCAGGGGGGTGAAGCAGAAGAAGTAGAAGAAGGAGAAGGAGAAGGTGAAGTCAGGAGGGTGAAGCAGAAGAAGCAGAAGAAGGAGAAGGAGAAGGTGAAGTCTGGAGGGCGCAGAAGAAGAAGCAGAAGAAGGAGAAGGAGAAGGTGAAGTCTGGAGGGTGAAGCAGAAGAAGCAGAAGAAGGAGAAGGAGAAGGTGAAGTCTGGAGGGTGAATCAGAAGAAGTAGAAGAAGATGAAGGATAAGGTGAAGTCAGGAGAGTGAAGCAGAAGAAGCAGAAGAAGGAGAAGGAGAAGGTGAAGTCTGGAGGGTGAATCAGAAGAAGTAGAAGAAGGTGAAGGAGAAGGTGAAGTCAGGAGAGTGAAGCAGAAGAAGCAGAAGAAGGAGAAGGAGAAGGTGAAGTCTGGAGGGTGAAGCAGAAGAAGCAGAAGAAGGAGAAGGAGAAGGTGATGTCTGGAGGGCGAAGCAGAAGAAGCAGAAGAAGGAGAAGGAGAAGGTGAAGTCTGGAGGGTGAAGCAGAAGAAGCAGAAGAAGGAGAAGGAGAAGGTGAAGTCTGGAGGGTGAATCAGAAGAAGCAGAAGAAGGAGAAGGAGAAGGTGAAGTCTGGAGGGAGAAGCAGAAGAAGTAGAAGAAGGAGAAGGAGAAGGTGAAGTCTGGAGGGTGAATCAGAAGAAGTAGAAGAAGGAGAAGGAGAAGGTGAAGTCTGGAGGGTGAATCAGAAGAAGTAGAAGAAGGAGAAGGAGAAGGTGAAGTCTGGAGGGTGAATCAGAAGAAACAGAAGAAGGAGAAGGAGAAGGTGAAGTCTGGAGGGTGAATCAGAAGAAGTAGAAGAAGGAGAAGGAGAAGGTGAAGTCAGGAGAGTGAAGCAGAAGAAGCAGAAGATGGAGAAGGAGAAGGTGAAGTCTGGAGGGCGAAGCAGAAGAAGCAGAAGAAGGAGAAGGAGAAGGTGAAGTCTGGAGGGTGAAGCAGAAGAAGCAGAAGAAGGAGAAGGAGAAGGTGAAGTCTGGAGGGTGAATCAGAAGAAGTAGAAGAAGGAGAAGGAGAAGGTGAAGTCAGGAGGGTGAAGCAGAAGAAGCAGAAGAAGGAGAAGGAGAAGGTGAAGTCTGGAGGGTGAAGCAGAAGAAGCAGAAGAAGGAGCAGGAGAAGGTGAAGTCTGGAGGGTGAAGCAGAAGAAGCAGAAGAAGGAGAAGGAGAAGGTGAAGTCTGGAGGGTGAAGCAGAAGAAGCAGAAGAAGGAGAAGGAGAAGGTGAAGTCTGGAGGGCGCAGAAGAAGAAGCAGAAGAAGGAGAAGGAGAAGGTGAAGTCTGGAGGGTGAAGCAGAAGAAGCAGAAGAAGGAGAAGGAGAAGGTGAAGTCTGGAGGGTGAATCAGAAGAAGTAGAAGAAGATGAAGGATAAGGTGAAGTCAGGAGAGTGAAGCAGAAGAAGCAGAAGAAGGAGAAGGAGAAGGTGAAGTCTGGAGGGTGAATCAGAAGAAGTAGAAGAAGGTGAAGGAGAAGGTGAAGTCAGGAGAGTGAAGCAGAAGAAGCAGAAGAAGGAGAAGGAGAAGGTGAAGTCTGGAGGGTGAAGCAGAAGAAGCAGAAGAAGGAGAAGGAGAAGGTGATGTCTGGAGGGCGAAGCAGAAGAAGCAGAAGAAGGAGAAGGAGAAGGTGAAGTCTGGAGGGTGAAGCAGAAGAAGCAGAAGAAGGAGAAGGAGAAGGTGAAGTCTGGAGGGTGAATCAGAAGAAGCAGAAGAAGGAGAAGGAGAAGGTGAAGTCTGGAGGGAGAAGCAGAAGAAGTAGAAGAAGGAGAAGGAGAAGGTGAAGTCTGGAGGGTGAATCAGAAGAAGTAGAAGAAGGAGAAGGAGAAGGTGAAGTCTGGAGGGTGAATCAGAAGAAACAGAAGAAGGAGAAGGAGAAGGTGAAGTCTGGAGGGTGAATCAGAAGAAGTAGAAGAAGGAGAAGGAGAAGGTGAAGTCAGGAGAGTGAAGCAGAAGAAGCAGAAGATGGAGAAGGAGAAGGTGAAGTCTGGAGGGCGAAGCAGAAGAAGCAGAAGAAGGAGAAGGAGAAGGTGAAGTCTGGAGGGTGAAGCAGAAGAAGCAGAAGAAGGAGAAGGAGAAGGTGAAGTCTGGAGGGTGAATCAGAAGAAGTAGAAGAAGGAGAAGGAGAAGGTGAAGTCAGGAGGGTGAAGCAGAAGAAGCAGAAGAAGGAGAAGGAGAAGGTGAAGTCTGGAGGGTGAAGCAGAAGAAGCAGAAGAAGGAGCACGAGAAGGTGAAGTCTGGAGGGTGAAGCAGAAGAAGCAGAAGAAGGAGAAGGAGAAGGTGAAGTCAGGAGGGTGAATCAGAAGAAGCAGAAGAAGGAGAAGGAGAAGGTGAAGTCTGGAGGGTGAATCAGAAGAAGCAGAAGAAGGAGAAGGAGAAGATGAAGTCTGGAGGGTGAATCAGAAGAAGTAGAAGAAGGAGAAGGAGAAGGTGAGGTCTGGGGGTCAATCAGAAGAAGCAGAAGAAGGAGAAGGAGAAGGTGAAGTCTGGAGGGTGAATCAGAAGAAGCAGAAGAAGGAGAAGGAGAAGGTGAAGTCTGGAGGGTGAATTAGAAGAAGCAGAAGAAGGAGAAGGAGAAGCTGAAGTCAGGAGGGTGAATCAGAAGAAGCAGAAGAAGGAGAAGGAGAAGGTGAAGTCTGGAGGGTGAATCAGAAGAAGCAGAAGAAGGAGAAGGAGAAGGTGAAGTCTGGAGGGAGAAGCAGAAGAAGTAGAAGAAGGAGAAGGAGAAGGTGAAGTCTGGAGGGTGAATCAGAAGAAGTAGAAGAAGGAGAAGGAGAAGGTGAAGTCTGGAGGGTGAATCAGAAGAAGTAGAAGAAGGAGAAGGAGAAGGTGAAGTCTGGAGGGTGAATCAGAAGAAACAGAAGAAGGAGAAGGAGAAGGTGAAGTCTGGAGGGTGAATCAGAAGAAGTAGAAGAAGGAGAAGGAGAAGGTGAAGTCAGGAGAGTGAAGCAGAAGAAGCAGAAGATGGAGAAGGAGAAGGTGAAGTCTGGAGGGCGAAGCAGAAGAAGCAGAAGAAGGAGAAGGAGAAGGTGAAGTCTGGAGGGTGAAGCAGAAGAAGCAGAAGAAGGAGAAGGAGAAGGTGAAGTCTGGAGGGTGAATCAGAAGAAGTAGAAGAAGGAGAAGGAGAAGTGGAAGTCAGGAGGGTGAAGCAGAAGAAGCAGAAGAAGGAGAAGGAGAAGGTGAAGTCTGGAGGGTGAAGCAGAAGAAGCAGAAGAAGGAGCAGGAGAAGGTGAAGTCTGGAGGGTGAAGCAGAAGAAGCAGAAGAAGGAGAAGGAGAAGGTGAAGTCAGGAGGGTGAATCAGAAGAAGTAGAAGAAGGAGAAGGAGAAGGTGAAGTCTGGAGGGTGAATCAGAAGAAGCAGAAGAAGGAGAAGGAGAAGGTGAAGTCTGGAGGGTGAATCAGAAGAAGCAGAAGAAGGAGAAGGAGAAGATGAAGTCTGGAGGGTGAATCAGAAGAAGTAGAAGAAGGAGAAGGAGAAGGTGAGGTCTGGGGGTCAATCAGAAGAAGCAGAAGAAGGAGAAGGAGAAGGTGAAGTCTGGAGGGTGAATCAGAAGAAGCAGAAGAAGGAGAAGGAGAAGGTGAAGTCTGGAGGGTGAATTAGAAGAAGCAGAAGAAGGAGAAGGAGAAGCTGAAGTCAGGAGGGTGAATCAGAAGAAGCAGAAGAAGGAGAAGGAGAAGGTAAAGTTAGGAGGGTGAATCAGAAGAAACAGAAGAAGGAGAAGGAGCAGGTGAAGTCAGGGGGGTGAAACAGAAGAAGTAGAAGAAGGAGAAGGAGAAGGTGAAGTCAGGAGGGTGAAGCAGAAGAAGCAGAAGAAGGAGAAGGAGAAGGTGAAGTCTGGAGGGCGCAGCAGAAGAAGCAGAAGAAGGAGAAGGAGAAGGTGAAGTCTGGAGGGTGAAGCAGAAGAAGCAGAAGAAGGAGAAGGAGAAGGTGAAGTCTGGAGGGTGAATCAGAAGAAGTAGAAGAAGGAGAAGGAGAAGGTGAAGTCAGGAGAGTGGAGATGAAGCAGAAGAAGCAGAAGAAGGAGAAGGAGAAGTGAAGTCTGGAGGGTGAAGCAGAAGAAGCAGAAGAAGGAGAAGGAGAAGGTGATGTCTGGAGGGCGAATCAGAAGAAGCAGAAGAAGGAGAAGGAGAAGGTGAAGTCTGGAGGGTGCAGCAGAAGAAGCAGAAGAAGGAGAAGGAGAAGTGAAGTCTGGAGGGTGAATCAGAAGAAGTAGAAGAAGGAGAAGGAGAAGGTGAAGTCTGGAGGGTGAATCAGAAGAAGTAGAAGAAGGAGAAGGAGAAGGTGAAGCCTGGAGGGTGAAGCAGAAGAAGTAGAAGAAGGAGAAGGAGAAGTGAAGTCAGGAGGGTGAATCAGAAGATTTAGAAGAAGGAGAAGGAGAAGGTGAAGTCAGGAGGGTGAATCAGAAGAAGCAGAAGAAGGAGAAGGAGAAGGTGAAGTCTGGAGGGTGAATCAGAAGAAGTAGAAGAAGGAGAAGGAGAAGGTGAAGTCTGGAGGGTGAATCAGAAGAAGCAGAAGAAGGAGAAGGAGAAGGTGAAGTCTGGAGGGTGAATCAGAAGAAGCAGAAGAAGGAGAAGGAGAAGGTGAAGTCTGGAGGGTGAATCAGAAGAAGCAGAATAAGGAGAAGGAGAAGGTGAAGTCTGGAGGGTGAATCAGAAGAAGCAGAAGAAGGAGAAGGAGAAGGTGAAGTCTGGAGGGTGAATCAGAAGAAGTAGAAGAAGGAGAAGGAGAAGGTGTAGTCTGGAGGGGTGAAGCAGAAGAAGTAGAAGAAGGAGAAGGAGAAGGTGAAGTCTGGAGGGTGAATCAGAAGAAGCAGAAGGAGAAGGAGAAGGGAAGTCTGGAGGGTGAATCAGAAGAAGTAGAAGAAGGAGAAGGCGAAGGTGAAGTCTGGAGGGTGAATCAGAAGAAGCAGAAGAAGGAGAAGGAGAAGGTGAAGTCTGGAGGGTGAATCAGAAGAAGCAGAAGAAGGAGAAGGAGAAGGTGAAGTCTGCAGGGTGAATCAGAAGAAGCAGAAGAAGGAGAAGGAGAAGGTGAAGTCTGGAGGGTGAATCAGAAGAAGCAGAATAAGGAGAAGGTGAAGTCTGGAGGGTGAATCAGAAGAAGCAGAAGAAGGAGAAGGAGAAGGTGAAGTCTGGAGGGTGAATCAGAAGGAGTAGAAGAAGGAGAAGGAGAAGGTGAAGTCTGGAGGGTGAATCAGAAGAAGCAGAAGAAGGAGAAGGAGAAGGTGAAGTCTGGAGGGTGATCAGAAGAAGCAGAAGAAGGAGAAGGAGAAGGTGAAGTCTGGAGGGTGTATCAGAAGAAGCAGAAGAAGGAGAAGGAGAAGGTGAAGTCTGGAGGGTGAATCAGAAGAAGCAGAATAAGGAGAAGAGAAGGTGAAGTCTGGAGGGAGAAGCAGAAGAAGTAGAATAAGGAGAAGGAGAAGGTGAAGTCTGGAGGGTGAATCAGAAGAAGCAGAAGAAGGAGAAGGAGAAGGTGAAGTCAGGAGGGTGAATCAGAAGAAGCAGAAGAAGGAGAATAGAAGGTGAAGTCTGGAGAGTGAATCAGAAGAATCAGAAGAAGGAGAAGGAGAAGGTGAAGTCTGGAGGGTGAATCAGAAGAAGCAGAAGAAAGAGAAGAAGAAGGTGAAGTCTGGAGGGTGAAGCAGAAGAAACAGAAGAAGGAGAAGGAGAAGGTGAAGACTGGAGGGTGAATCTGAAGAAGTATAAGAAGGAGAAGGAGAAGGTGAAGTCTGGAGGGTGAATCAGAAGAAGCAGAAGAAGGAGAAGGAGAAGGTGAAGTCTGGAGGGCGAATCAGAAGAAGCAGAAGAAGGAGAAGGAGAAGATGAAGTCTGGAGGGTGAATCAGAAGAAGCAGAAGAAGGAGAAGGAGAAGGTGAAGTCTGGAGGGTGAATCAGAAGAAGCAGAAGAAGGAGAAGGAGAAGGTGAAGTCTGGAGGGTGAATCAGAAGAAGCAGAAGAAGGAGAAGGAGAAGGTGAAGTCAGGAGGTGAATCAGAAGAAGCAGAAGAAGGAGAAGGAGAAGGTGTAGTTAGGAGGGTGAATCAGAAGAAGCAGAAGAAGGAGAAGGAGCAGGTGAAGTCAGGGGGGTGAAGCAGAAGAAGTAGAAGAAGGAGAAGGAGAGGTGAAGTCAGGACGGTGAAGCAGAAGAAGCAGAAGAAGGAGAAGGAGAAGCTGAAGTCTGGAGGGTGAAGCAGAAGAAGCAGAAGAAGGAGAAGGAGAAGGTGAAGTCTGGAGGGTGAATCAGAAGAAGTAGAAGAAGGAGAAGGAGAAGGTGAAGTCAGGAGAGTGAAGCAGAAGAAGCAGAAGATGGAGAAGGAGAAGGTGAAGTCTGGAGGGCGAAGCAGAAGAAGCAGAAGAAGGAGAAGGAGAAGGTGAAGTCTGGAGGGTGAAGCAGAAGAAGCAGAAGAAGGAGAAGGAGAAGGTGAAGTCTGGAGGGTGAATCAGAAGAAGTAGAAGAAGGAGAAGGAGAAGGTGAAGTCAGGAGGGTGAAGCAGAAGAAGCAGAAGAAGGAGAAGGAGAAGGTGAAGTCTGGAGGGTGAAGCAGAAGAAGCAGAAGAAGGAGCAGGAGAAGGTGAAGTCTGGAGGGTGAAGCAGAAGAAGCAAAAGAAGGAGAAGGAGAAGGTGAAGTCAGGATGGTGAATCAGAAGAAGTAGAAGAAGGAGAAGGAGAAGGTGAAGTCTGGAGGGTGAATCAGAAGAAGCAGAAGAAGGAGAAGGAGAAGGTGAAGTCTGGAGGGTGAATCAGAAGAAGCAGAAGAAGGAGAAGGAGAAGATGAGGTCTGGAGGGTGAATCAGAAGAAGTAGAAGAAGGAGAAGGAGAAGGTGAAGTCTGGAGGGTCAATCAGAAGAAGCAGAAGAAGGAGAAGGAGAAGGTGATGTCTGGAGGGTGAATCAGAAGAAGCAGAAGAAGGACAAGGAAAAGGTTAAGACTGGAGGGTGAATTAGAAGAAGCAGAAGAAGGAGAAGGAGAAGGTGAAGTCAGGAGGGTGAATCAGAAGAAGCAGAAGAAGGAGAAGGAGAAGGTAAAGTTAGGAGGGTGAATCAGAAGAAGCAGAAGAAGGAGAAGGAGCAGGTGAAGTCAGGGGGGTGAAGCAGAAGAAGTAGAAGAAGGAGAAGGAGAAGGTGAAGTCAGGAGGGTGAAGCAGAAGAAGCAGAAGAAGGAGAAGGAGAAGGTGAAGTCTGGAGGGCGCAGAAGAAGAAGCAGAAGAAGGAGAAGGAGAAGGTGAAGTCTGGAGGGTGAAGCAGAAGAAGCAGAAGAAGGAGAAGGAGAAGGTGAAGTCTGGAGGGTGAATCAGAAGAAGTAGAAGAAGATGAAGGATAAGGTGAAGTCAGGAGAGTGAAGCAGAAGAAGCAGAAGAAGGAGAAGGAGAAGGTGAAGTCTGGAGGGTGAATCAGAAGAAGTAGAAGAAGGTGAAGGAGAAGGTGAAGTCAGGAGAGTGAAGCAGAAGAAGCAGAAGAAGGAGAAGGAGAAGGTGAAGTCTGGAGGGTGAAGCAGAAGAAGCAGAAGAAGGAGAAGGAGAAGGTGATGTCTGGAGGGCGAAGCAGAAGAAGCAGAAGAAGGAGAAGGAGAAGGTGAAGTCTGGAGGGTGAAGCAGAAGAAGCAGAAGAAGGAGAAGGAGAAGGTGAAGTCTGGAGGGTGAATCAGAAGAAGCAGAAGAAGGAGAAGGAGAAGGTGAAGTCTGGAGGGAGAAGCAGAAGAAGTAGAAGAAGGAGAAGGAGAAGGTGAAGTCTGGAGGGTGAATCAGAAGAAGTAGAAGAAGGAGAAGGAGAAGGTGAAGTCTGGAGGGTGAATCAGAAGAAGTAGAAGAAGGAGAAGGAGAAGGTGAAGTCTGGAGGGTGAATCAGAAGAAACAGAAGAAGGAGAAGGAGAAGGTGAAGTCTGGAGGGTGAATCAGAAGAAGTAGAAGAAGGAGAAGGAGAAGGTGAAGTCAGGAGAGTGAAGCAGAAGAAGCAGAAGATGGAGAAGGAGAAGGTGAAGTCTGGAGGGCGAAGCAGAAGAAGCAGAAGAAGGAGAAGGAGAAGGTGAAGTCTGGAGGGTGAAGCAGAAGAAGCAGAAGAAGGAGAAGGAGAAGGTGAAGTCTGGAGGGTGAATCAGAAGAAGTAGAAGAAGGAGAAGGAGAAGGTGAAGTCAGGAGGGTGAAGCAGAAGAAGCAGAAGAAGGAGAAGGAGAAGGTGAAGTCTGGAGGGTGAAGCAGAAGAAGCAGAAGAAGGAGCAGGAGAAGGTGAAGTCTGGAGGGTGAAGCAGAAGAAGCAGAAGAAGGAGAAGGAGAAGGTGAAGTCTGGAGGGTGAAGCAGAAGAAGCAGAAGAAGGAGAAGGAGAAGGTGAAGTCTGGAGGGCGCAGAAGAAGAAGCAGAAGAAGGAGAAGGAGAAGGTGAAGTCTGGAGGGTGAAGCAGAAGAAGCAGAAGAAGGAGAAGGAGAAGGTGAAGTCTGGAGGGTGAATCAGAAGAAGTAGAAGAAGATGAAGGATAAGGTGAAGTCAGGAGAGTGAAGCAGAAGAAGCAGAAGAAGGAGAAGGAGAAGGTGAAGTCTGGAGGGTGAATCAGAAGAAGTAGAAGAAGGTGAAGGAGAAGGTGAAGTCAGGAGAGTGAAGCAGAAGAAGCAGAAGAAGGAGAAGGAGAAGGTGAAGTCTGGAGGGTGAAGCAGAAGAAGCAGAAGAAGGAGAAGGAGAAGGTGATGTCTGGAGGGCGAAGCAGAAGAAGCAGAAGAAGGAGAAGGAGAAGGTGAAGTCTGGAGGGTGAAGCAGAAGAAGCAGAAGAAGGAGAAGGAGAAGGTGAAGTCTGGAGGGTGAATCAGAAGAAGCAGAAGAAGGAGAAGGAGAAGGTGAAGTCTGGAGGGAGAAGCAGAAGAAGTAGAAGAAGGAGAAGGAGAAGGTGAAGTCTGGAGGGTGAATCAGAAGAAGTAGAAGAAGGAGAAGGAGAAGGTGAAGTCTGGAGGGTGAATCAGAAGAAACAGAAGAAGGAGAAGGAGAAGGTGAAGTCTGGAGGGTGAATCAGAAGAAGTAGAAGAAGGAGAAGGAGAAGGTGAAGTCAGGAGAGTGAAGCAGAAGAAGCAGAAGATGGAGAAGGAGAAGGTGAAGTCTGGAGGGCGAAGCAGAAGAAGCAGAAGAAGGAGAAGGAGAAGGTGAAGTCTGGAGGGTGAAGCAGAAGAAGCAGAAGAAGGAGAAGGAGAAGGTGAAGTCTGGAGGGTGAATCAGAAGAAGTAGAAGAAGGAGAAGGAGAAGGTGAAGTCAGGAGGGTGAAGCAGAAGAAGCAGAAGAAGGAGAAGGAGAAGGTGAAGTCTGGAGGGTGAAGCAGAAGAAGCAGAAGAAGGAGCAGGAGAAGGTGAAGTCTGGAGGGTGAAGCAGAAGAAGCAGAAGAAGGAGAAGGAGAAGGTGAAGTCAGGAGGGTGAATCAGAAGAAGCAGAAGAAGGAGAAGGAGAAGGTGAAGTCTGGAGGGTGAATCAGAAGAAGCAGAAGAAGGAGAAGGAGAAGATGAAGTCTGGAGGGTGAATCAGAAGAAGTAGAAGAAGGAGAAGGAGAAGGTGAGGTCTGGGGGTCAATCAGAAGAAGCAGAAGAAGGAGAAGGAGAAGGTGAAGTCTGGAGGGTGAATCAGAAGAAGCAGAAGAAGGAGAAGGAGAAGGTGAAGTCTGGAGGGTGAATTAGAAGAAGCAGAAGAAGGAGAAGGAGAAGCTGAAGTCAGGAGGGTGAATCAGAAGAAGCAGAAGAAGGAGAAGGAGAAGGTGAAGTCTGGAGGGTGAATCAGAAGAAGCAGAAGAAGGAGAAGGAGAAGGTGAAGTCTGGAGGGAGAAGCAGAAGAAGTAGAAGAAGGAGAAGGAGAAGGTGAAGTCTGGAGGGTGAATCAGAAGAAGTAGAAGAAGGAGAAGGAGAAGGTGAAGTCTGGAGGGTGAATCAGAAGAAGTAGAAGAAGGAGAAGGAGAAGGTGAAGTCTGGAGGGTGAATCAGAAGAAACAGAAGAAGGAGAAGGAGAAGGTGAAGTCTGGAGGGTGAATCAGAAGAAGTAGAAGAAGGAGAAGGAGAAGGTGAAGTCAGGAGAGTGAAGCAGAAGAAGCAGAAGATGGAGAAGGAGAAGGTGAAGTCTGGAGGGCGAAGCAGAAGAAGCAGAAGAAGGAGAAGGAGAAGGTGAAGTCTGGAGGGTGAAGCAGAAGAAGCAGAAGAAGGAGAAGGAGAAGGTGAAGTCTGGAGGGTGAATCAGAAGAAGTAGAAGAAGGAGAAGGAGAAGTGGAAGTCAGGAGGGTGAAGCAGAAGAAGCAGAAGAAGGAGAAGGAGAAGGTGAAGTCTGGAGGGTGAAGCAGAAGAAGCAGAAGAAGGAGCAGGAGAAGGTGAAGTCTGGAGGGTGAAGCAGAAGAAGCAGAAGAAGGAGAAGGAGAAGGTGAAGTCAGGAGGGTGAATCAGAAGAAGTAGAAGAAGGAGAAGGAGAAGGTGAAGTCTGGAGGGTGAATCAGAAGAAGCAGAAGAAGGAGAAGGAGAAGGTGAAGTCTGGAGGGTGAATCAGAAGAAGCAGAAGAAGGAGAAGGAGAAGATGAAGTCTGGAGGGTGAATCAGAAGAAGTAGAAGAAGGAGAAGGAGAAGGTGAGGTCTGGGGGTCAATCAGAAGAAGCAGAAGAAGGAGAAGGAGAAGGTGAAGTCTGGAGGGTGAATCAGAAGAAGCAGAAGAAGGAGAAGGAGAAGGTGAAGTCTGGAGGGTGAATTAGAAGAAGCAGAAGAAGGAGAAGGAGAAGCTGAAGTCAGGAGGGTGAATCAGAAGAAGCAGAAGAAGGAGAAGGAGAAGGTAAAGTTAGGAGGGTGAATCAGAAGAAACAGAAGAAGGAGAAGGAGCAGGTGAAGTCAGGGGGGTGAAACAGAAGAAGTAGAAGAAGGAGAAGGAGAAGGTGAAGTCAGGAGGGTGAAGCAGAAGAAGCAGAAGAAGGAGAAGGAGAAGGTGAAGTCTGGAGGGCGCAGCAGAAGAAGCAGAAGAAGGAGAAGGAGAAGGTGAAGTCTGGAGGGTGAAGCAGAAGAAGCAGAAGAAGGAGAAGGAGAAGGTGAAGTCTGGAGGGTGAATCAGAAGAAGTAGAAGAAGGAGAAGGAGAAGGTGAAGTCAGGAGAGTGAAGCAGAAGAAGCAGAAGAAGGAGAAGGAGAAGGTGAAGTCTGGAGGGTGAAGCAGAAGAAGCAGAAGAAGGAGAAGGAGAAGGTGATGTCTGGAGGGCGAATCAGAAGAAGCAGAAGAAGGAGAAGGAGAAGGTGAAGTCTGGAGGGTGCAGCAGAAGAAGCAGAAGAAGGAGAAGGAGAAGGTGAAGTCTGGAGGGTGAATCAGAAGAAGTAGAAGAAGGAGAAGGAGAAGGTGAAGTCTGGAGGGTGAATCAGAAGAAGTAGAAGAAGGAGAAGGAGAAGGTGAAGCCTGGAGGGTGAAGCAGAAGAAGTAGAAGAAGGAGAAGGAGAAGGTGAAGTCAGGAGGGTGAATCAGAAGATTTAGAAGAAGGAGAAGGAGAAGGTGAAGTCAGGAGGGTGAATCAGAAGAAGCAGAAGAAGGAGAAGGAGAAGGTGAAGTCTGGAGGGTGAATCAGAAGAAGTAGAAGAAGGAGAAGGAGAAGGTGAAGTCTGGAGGGTGAATCAGAAGAAGCAGAAGAAGGAGAAGGAGAAGGTGAAGTCTGGAGGGTGAATCAGAAGAAGCAGAAGAAGGAGAAGGAGAAGGTGAAGTCTGGAGGGTGAATCAGAAGAAGCAGAATAAGGAGAAGGAGAAGGTGAAGTCTGGAGGGTGAATCAGAAGAAGCAGAAGAAGGAGAAGGAGAAGGTGAAGTCTGGAGGGTGAATCAGAAGAAGTAGAAGAAGGAGAAGGAGAAGGTGTAGTCTGGAGGGTGAAGCAGAAGAAGTAGAAGAAGGAGAAGGAGAAGGTGAAGTCTGGAGGGTGAATCAGAAGAAGCAGAAGAAGGAGAAGGAGAAGGTGAAGTCTGGAGGGTGAATCAGAAGAAGTAGAAGAAGGAGAAGGCGAAGGTGAAGTCTGGAGGGTGAATCAGAAGAAGCAGAAGAAGGAGAAGGAGAAGGTGAAGTCTGGAGGGTGAATCAGAAGAAGCAGAAGAAGGAGAAGGAGAAGGTGAAGTCTGCAGGGTGAATCAGAAGAAGCAGAAGAAGGAGAAGGAGAAGGTGAAGTCTGGAGGGTGAATCAGAAGAAGCAGAATAAGGAGAAGGTGAAGTCTGGAGGGTGAATCAGAAGAAGCAGAAGAAGGAGAAGGAGAAGGTGAAGTCTGGAGGGTGAATCAGAAGGAGTAGAAGAAGGAGAAGGAGAAGGTGAAGTCTGGAGGGTGAATCAGAAGAAGCAGAAGAAGGAGAAGGAGAAGGTGAAGTCTGGAGGGTGATCAGAAGAAGCAGAAGAAGGAGAAGGAGAAGGTGAAGTCTGGAGGGTGTATCAGAAGAAGCAGAAGAAGGAGAAGGAGAAGGTGAAGTCTGGAGGGTGAATCAGAAGAAGCAGAATAAGGAGAAGGAGAAGGTGAAGTCTGGAGGGTGAATCAGAAGAAGCAGAAGAAGGAGAAGGAGAAGGTGAAGTCAGGAGGGTGAATCAGAAGAAGCAGAAGAAGGAGAAGGAGAAGGTGAAGTCTGGAGAGTGAATCAGAAGAATCAGAAGAAGGAGAAGGAGAAGGTGAAGTCTGGAGGGTGAATCAGAAGAAGCAGAAGAAAGAGAAGAAGAAGGTGAAGTCTGGAGGGTGAAGCAGAAGAAACAGAAGAAGGAGAAGGAGAAGGTGAAGACTGGAGGGTGAATCTGAAGAAGTATAAGAAGGAGAAGGAGAAGGTGAAGTCTGGAGGGTGAATCAGAAGAAGCAGAAGAAGGAGAAGGAGAAGATGAAGTCTGGAGGGTGAATCAGAAGAAGCAGAAGAAGGAGAAGGAGAAGGTGAAGTCTGGAGGGTGAATCAGAAGAAGCAGAAGAAGGAGAAGGAGAAGTTGAAGTCAGGAGGGTGAATCAGAAGAAGCAGAAGAAGGAGAAGGAGAAGGTGTAGTTAGGAGGGTGAATCAGAAGAAGCAGAAGAAGGAGAAGGAGCAGGTGAAGTCAGGGGGGTGAAGCAGAAGAAGTAGAAGAAGGAGAAGGAGAAGGTGAAGTCAGGACGGTGAAGCAGAAGAAGCAGAAGAAGGAGAAGGAGAAGCTGAAGTCTGGAGGGTGAAGCAGAAGAAGCAGAAGAAGGAGAAGGAGAAGGTGAAGTCTGGAGGGTGAATCAGAAGAAGTAGAAGAAGGAGAAGGAGAAGGTGAAGTCAGGAGAGTGAAGCAGAAGAAGCAGAAGATGGAGAAGGAGAAGGTGAAGTCTGGAGGGCGAAGCAGAAGAAGCAGAAGAAGGAGAAGGAGAAGGTGAAGTCTGGAGGGTGAAGCAGAAGAAGCAGAAGAAGGAGAAGGAGAAGGTGAAGTCTGGAGGGTGAATCAGAAGAAGTAGAAGAAGGAGAAGGAGAAGGTGAAGTCAGGAGGGTGAAGCAGAAGAAGCAGAAGAAGGAGAAGGAGAAGGTGAAGTCTGGAGGGTGAAGCAGAAGAAGCAGAAGAAGGAGCAGGAGAAGGTGAAGTCTGGAGGGTGAAGCAGAAGAAGCAGAAGAAGGAGAAGGAGAAGGTGAAGTCAGGATGGTGAATCAGAAGAAGTAGAAGAAGGAGAAGGAGAAGGTGAAGTCTGGAGGGTGAATCAGAAGAAGCAGAAGAAGGAGAAGGAGAAGGTGAAGTCTGGAGGGTGAATCAGAAGAAGCAGAAGAAGGAGAAGGAGAAGATGAGGTCTGGAGGGTGAATCAGAAGAAGTAGAAGAAGGAGAAGGAGAAGGTGAAGTCTGGAGGGTCAATCAGAAGAAGCAGAAGAAGGAGAAGGAGAAGGTGATGTCTGGAGGGTGAATCAGAAGAAGCAGAAGAAGGACAAGGAAAAGGTTAAGACTGGAGGGTGAATTAGAAGAAGCAGAAGAAGGAGAAGGAGAAGGTGAAGTCAGGAGGGTGAATCAGAAGAAGCAGAAGAAGGAGAAGGAGAAGGTAAAGTTAGGAGGGTGAATCAGAAGAAGCAGAAGAAGGAGAAGGAGCAGGTGAAGTCAGGGGGGTGAAGCAGAAGAAGTAGAAGAAGGAGAAGGAGAAGGTGAAGTCAGGACGGTGAAGCAGAAGAAGCAGAAGAAGGAGAAGGAGAAGGTGAAGTCTGGAGGGCGCAGAAGAAGAAGCAGAAGAAGGAGAAGGAGAAGGTGAAGTCTGGAGGGTGAAGCAGAAGAAGCAGAAGAAGGAGAAGGAGAAGGTGAAGTCTGGAGGGTGAATCAGAAGAAGTAGAAGAAGGTGAAGGAGAAGGTGAAGTCAGGAGAGTGAAGCAGAAGAAGCAGAAGAAGGAGAAGGAGAAGGTGAAGTCTGGAGGGTGAATCAGAAGAAGTAGAAGAAGGTGAAGGAGAAGGTGAAGTCAGGAGAGTGAAGCAGAAGAAGCAGAAGAAGGAGAAGGAGAAGGTGAAGTCTGGAGGGTGAAGCAGAAGAAGCAGAAGAAGGAGAAGGAGAAGGTGATGTCTGGAGGGCGAAGCAGAAGAAGCAGAAGAAGGAGAAGGAGAAGGTGAAGTCTGGAGGGTGAAGCAGAAGAAGCAGAAGAAGGAGAAGGAGAAGGTGAAGTCTGGAGGGTGAATCAGAAGAAGCAGAAGAAGGAGAAGGAGAAGGTGAAGTCTGGAGGGAGAAGCAGAAGAAGTAGAAGAAGGAGAAGGAGAAGGTGAAGTCTGGAGGGTGAATCAGAAGAAGTAGAAGAAGGAGAAGGAGAAGGTGAAGTCTGGAGGGTGAATCAGAAGAAGTAGAAGAAGGAGAAGGAGAAGGTGAAGTCTGGAGGGTGAATCAGAAGAAACAGAAGAAGGAGAAGGAGAAGGTGAAGTCTGGAGGGTGAATCAGAAGAAGTAGAAGAAGGAGAAGGAGAAGGTGTAGTCTGGAGTGTGAATCAGAAGAAGTAGACGAAGGAGAAGGAGAAGGTGAAGTCTGGAGGGTGAATCAGAAGAAGCAGAAGAAGGAGAAGGAGAAGGTGAAGTCTGGAGGGTGAATCAGAAGAAGTAGAAGAAGGAGAAGGAGAAGGTGAAGTCTGGAGGGTGAATCAGAAGAAGCAGAAGAAGGAGAAGGAGAAGGTGAAGTCTGGAGGGTGAATCAGAAGAAGCAGAAGAAGGAGAAGGAGAAGGTGAAGTCTGGAGGGTGAAACAGAAGAAGCAGAATAAGGAGAAGGAGAAGGTGAAGTCAGGGGGTGAATCAGAAGAAGCAGAAGAAGGAGAAGGAGAAGGTGAAGTTTGGAGGGTGAATCAGAAGAATCAGAAGAAGGAGAAGGAGAAGGTGAAGTCTGGAGGGTGAATCAGAAGAAGCAGAAGAAGGAGAAGGAGAAGGTGAAGTTTGGAGGGTGAATCAGAAGAATCAGAAGAAGGAGAAGGAGAAGGTGAAGTCTGGAGGGTGAATCAGAAGAAGCAGAAGAAAGAGAAGGAGAAGGTGAAGTCTGGAGGGTGAAGCAGAAGAAACAGAAGAAGGAGAAGGAGAAGGTGAAGACTGGAGGGTGAATCTGAAGATGTAGTAGAAGGAGAAGGAGAAGGTGAAGTCTGGAGGGTGAATCAGAAGAAGCAGAAGAAGGAGAAGGAGAAGGTGAAGTCTGGAGGGTGAATCAGAAGAAGTAGAAGAAGGAGAAGGAGAAGGTGTAGTCTGGAGGGTGAAGCAGAAGAAGTAGAAGAAGGAGAAGGAGAAGGTGAAGTCTGGAGGGTGAATCAGAAGAAGCAGAAGAAGGAGAAGGAGAAGGTGAAGTCTAGAGGGTGAATCAGAAGAAGTAGAAGAAGGAGAAGGAGAAGGTGAAGTCTGGAGGGTGAATCAGTAGAAGCAGAAGAAGGAGAAGGAGAAGGTGAAGTCTGGAGGGTGAATCAGAAGAAGCAGAATAAGGAGAAGGAGAAGGTGAAGTCTGGAGGGTGAATCAGAAGAAGCAGAAGAAGGAGAAGGAGAAGGTGAAGTCTGGAGGGTGAATCAGAAGGAGTAGAAGAAGGAGAAGGAGAAGGTGAAGTCTGGAGGGTGAATCAGAAGAAGCAGAAGAAGAAGGAGAAGTTGAAGTCTGGAGGGTGAATCAGAAGAAGCAGAAGAAGGAGAAGGAAAAGGTGAAGTCTGGAGGGTGAATCAGAAGAAGCAGAAGAAGGAGAAGGAGAAGGTGAAGTCTGGAGGGTGAATCAGAAGAAGCAGAATAAGGAGAAGGAGAAGGTGAAGTCTGGAGGGTGAATCAGAAGAAGCAGAAGAAGGAGAAGGAGAAGGTGAAGTCTGGAGGGTGAATCAGAAGAAGTAGAAGAAGGAGAAGGAGAAGGTGAAGTATGGAGGGTGAAGCAGAAGAAGTAGAAGAAGGAGAAGGAGAAGGTGAAGTCAGGAGGGTGAATCAGAAGAAGTAGAAGAAGGAGAAGGAGAAGGTGAAGTCAGGAGGGTGAATCAGAAGAAGCAGAAGAAGGAGAAGGAGAAGGTGAAGTCTGGAGAGTGAATCAGAAGAATCAGAAGAAGGAGAAGGAGAAGGTGAAGTCTGGAGGGTGAATCAGAAGAAGCAGAAGAAAGAGAAGAAGAAGGTGAAGTCTGGAGGGTGAAGCAGAAGAAACAGAAGAAGGAGAAGGAGAAGGTGAAGACTGGAGGGTGAATCTGAAGAAGTATAAGAAGGAGAAGGAGAAGGTGAAGTCTGGAGGGTGAATCAGAAGAAGTAGAAGAAGGAGAAGGAGAAGGTGAAGTCTGGAGGGTGAATCAGAAGAAGCAGAAGAAGGAGAAGGAGAAGGTGAAGTCTGGAGGGTGAATCAGAAGAAGAAGAAGAAGGAGAAGGAGAAGATGAAGTCTGGAGGGTGAATCAGAAGAAGCAGAAGAAGGAGAAGGAGAAGGTGAAATCTGGAGGGTGAATCAGAAGAAGCAGAAGAAGGAGAAGGAGAAGGTGAAGTCTGGAGGGTGAATCAGAAGAAGCAGAAGAAGGAGAAGGAGAAGGTGAAGTCAGGAGGGTGAATCAGAAGAAGCAGAAGAAGGAGAAGGAGAAGGTGTAGTTAGGAGGGTGAATCAGAAGAAGCAGAAGAAGGAGAAGGAGCAGGTGAAGTCAGGGGGGTGAAGCAGAAGAAGTAGAAGAAGGAGAAGGTGAAGGTGAAGTCAGGACGGTGAAGCAGAAGAAGCAGAAGAAGGAGAAGGAGAAGGTGAAGTCTGGAGGGCGCAGCAGAAGAAGCACAAGAAGGAGAAGGAGAAGCTGAAGTCTGGAGGGTGAATCAGAAGAAGTAGAAGAAGGAGAAGGAGAAGGTGAAGTCAGGAGAGTGAAGCAGAAGAAGCAGAAGATGAAGAAGGAGAAGGTGAAGTCTGGAGGGCGAAGCAGAAGAAGCAGAAGAAGGAGAAGGAGAAGGTGAAGTCTGGAGGGTGAAGCAGAAGAAGCAGAAGAAGGAGAAGGAGAAGGTGAAGTCTGGAGGGTGAATCAGAAGAAGTAGAAGAAGGAGAAGGAGAAGGTGAAGTCAGGAGGGTGAAGCAGAAGAAGTAGAAGAAGGAGAAGGAGAAGGTGAAGTCTGGAGGGTGAATCAGAAGAAGCAGAAGAAGGAGAAGGAGAAGGTGAAGTCTGGAGGGTGAATCAGAAGAAGCAGAAGAAGGAGAAGGAGAAGATGAAGTCTGGAGGGTGAATCAGAAGAAGCAGAAGAAGGAGAAGGAGAAGGTGAAGTCTGGAGGGTGAATCAGAAGAAGCAGAAGAAGGAGAAGGAGAAGGTGAAGTCTGGAGGGTGAATCAGAAGTAGCAGAAGAAGGAGAAGGTGAAGTCAGGAGGGTGAATCAGAAGAAGCAGAAGAAGGAGAAGGAGAAGGTGTAGTTAGGAGGGTGAATCAGAAGAAGCAGAAGAAGGAGAAGGAGCAGGTGAAGTCAGGGGGGTGAAGCAGAAGAAGTAGAAGAAGGAGAAGGAGAAGGTGAAGTCAGGACGGTGAAGCAGAAGAAGCAGAAGAAGGAGAAGGAGAAGGTGAAGTCTGGAGGGCGCAGCAGAAGAAGCAGAAGAAGGAGAAGGAGAAGCTGAAGTCTGGAGGGTGAAGCAGAAGAAGCAGAAGAAGGAGAAGGAGAAGGTGAAGTCTGGAGGGTGAATCAGAAGAAGTAGAAGAAGGAGAAGGAGAAGGTGAAGTCAGGAGAGTGAAGCAGAAGAAGCAGAAGATGGAGAAGGAGAAGGTGAAGTCTGGAGGGCGAAGCAGAAGAAGCAGAAGAAGGAGAAGGAGAAGGTGAAGTCTGGAGGGTGAAGCAGAAGAAGCAGAAGAAGGAGAAGGAGAAGGAGAAGTCTGGAGGGTGAATCAGAAGAAGTAGAAGAAGGAGAAGGAGAAGGTGAAGTCAGGAGGGTGAAGCAGAAGAAGCAGAAGAAGGAGAAGGAGAAGGTGAAGTCTGGAGGGTGAAGCAGAAGAAGCAGAAGAAGGAGCAGGAGAAGGTGAAGTCTGGAGGGTGAAGCAGAAGAAGCAGAAGAAGGAGAAGGAGAAGGTGAAGTCAGGATGGTGAATCAGAAGAAGTAGAAGAAGGAGAAGGAGAAGGTGAAGTCTGGAGGATGAATCAGAAGAAGCAGAAGAAGGAGAAGGAGAAGGTGAAGTCTGGGGGTGAATCAGAAGAAGCAGAAGAAGGAGAAGGAGAAGATGAAGTCTGGAGGGTGAATCAGAAGAAGTAGAAGAAGGAGAAGGAGAAGGTGAGGTCTGGAGGGTCAATCAGAAGAAGCAGAAGAAGGAGAAGGAGAAGGTGAAGTCTGGAGGGTGAATCAGAAGAAGCAGAAGAAGGACAAGGAGAAGGTGAAGTCTGGAGGGTGAATTAGAAGAAGCAGAAGAAGGAGAAGGAGAAGGTGAAGTCAGGAGGGTGAATCAGAAGAAGCAGAAGAAGGAGAAGAAGAAGGTAAAGTTAGGAGGGTGAATCAGAAGAAGCAGAAGAAGGAGAAGGAGCAGGTGAAGTCAGGGGGGTGAAGCAGAAGAAGTAGAAGAAGGAGAAGGAGAAGGTGAAGTCAGGAGGGTGAAGCAAAAGAAGAAGGAGAAGGAGAAGGTGAAGTCTGGAGGGCGCAGCAGAAGAAGCAGAAGAAGGAGAAGGAGCAGGTGAAGTCAGGGGGGTGAAGCAGAAGAAGTAGAAGAAGGAGAAGGAGAAGGTGAAGTCAGGACGGTGAAGCAGAAGAAGCAGAAGAAGGAGAAGGAGAAGGTGAAGTCTGGAGGGCGCAGCAGAAGAAGCAGAAGAAGGAGAAGGAGAAGCTGAAGTCTGGAGGGTGAAGCAGAAGAAGCTGAAGAAGGAGAAGGAGAAGGTGAAGTCTGGAGGGTGAATCAGAAGAAGTAGAAGAAGGAGAAGGAGAAGGTGAAGTCAGGAGAGTGAAGCAGAAGAAGCAGAAGATGGAGAAGGAGAAGGTGAAGTCTGGAGGGCGAAGCAGAAGAAGCAGAAGAAGGAGAAGGAGAAGGTGAAGTCTGGAGGGTGAATCAGAAGAATCAGAAGAAGGAGAAGGAGAAGGTGAAGTCTGGAGGGTGAATCAGAAGAAGCAGAAGAAGGAGAAGGAGAAGGTGAAGTTTGGAGGGTGAATCAGAAGAATCAGAAGAAGGAGAAGGAGAAGGTGAAGTCTGGAGGGTGAATCAGAAGAAGCAGAAGAAAGAGAAGGAGAAAGTGAAGTCTGGAGGGTGAAGCAGAAGAAACAGAAGAAGGAGAAGGAGAAGATGAAGACTGGAGGGTGAATCTGAAGAAGTAGAAGAAGGAGAAGGAGAAGGTGAAGTCTGGAGGGTGAATCAGAAGAAGCAGAAGAAGGAGAAGGAGAAGGTGAAGTCTGGAGGGTGAATCAGAAGAAGTAGAAGAAGGAGAAGGAGAAGGTGTAGTCTGGAGGGTGAAGCAGAAGAAGTAGAAGAAGGAGAAGGAGAAGGTGAAGTCTGGAGGGTGAATCAGAAGAAGCAGAAGAAGGAGAAGGAGAAGGTGAAGTCTGGAGGGTGAATCAGAAGAAGTAGAAGAAGGAGAAGGAGAAGGTGAAGTCAGGAGAGTGAAGCAGAAGAAGCAGAAGATGGAGAAGGAGAAGGTGAAGTCTGGAGGGCGAAGCAGAAGAAGCAGAAGAAGGAGAAGGAGAAGGTGAAGTCTGGAGGGTGAATCAGAAGAATCAGAAGAAGGAGAAGGAGAAGGTGAAGTCTGGAGGGTGAATCAGAAGAAGCAGAAGAAGGAGAAGGAGATGGTGAAGTTTGGAGGGTGAATCAGAAGAATCAGAAGAAGGAGAAGGAGAAGGTGAAGTCTGGAGGGTGAATCAGAAGAAGCAGAAGAAAGAGAAGGAGAAAGTGAAGTCTGGAGGGTGAAGCAGAAGAAACAGAAGAAGGAGAAGGAGAAGATGAAGACTGGAGGGTGAATCTGAAGAAGTAGAAGAAGGAGAAGGAGAAGGTGAAGTCTGGAGGGTGAATCAGAAGAAGCAGAAGAAGGAGAAGGAGAAGGTGAAGTCTGGAGGGTGAATCAGAAGAAGTAGAAGAAGGAGAAGGAGAAGGTGTAGTCTGGAGGGTGAAGCAGAAGAAGTAGAAGAAGGAGAAGGAGAAGGTGAAGTCTGGAGGGTGAATCAGAAGAAGCAGAAGAAGGAGAAGGAGAAGGTGAAGTCTGGAGGGTGAATCAGAAGAAGTAGAAGAAGGAGAAGGTGAAGTCTGGAGGGTGAATCAGAAGAAGCAGAAGAAGGAGAAGGAGAAGGTGAAGTCTGGAGGGTGAATCAGAAGAAGCAGAATAAGGAGAAGGAGAAGGTGAAGTCTGGAGGGTGAATCAGAAGAAGCAGAAGAAGGAGAAGGAGAAGGTGAAGTCTGGAGGGTGAATCAGAAGGAGTAGAACAAGGAGAAGGAGAAGGTGAAGTCTGGAGGGTGAATCAGAAGAAGCAGAAGAAGGAGAAGGAGAAGGTGAAGTCTGGAGGGTGAATCAGAAGAAGCAGAAGAAGGAGAAGGAGAAGGTGAAGTCTGGAGGGTGAATCAGAAGAAGCAGAAGAAGGAGAAGGAGAAGGTGAAGTCTGGAGGGTGAATCAGAAGAAGCAGAATAAGGAGAAGGAGAAGGTGAAGTCTGGAGGGTGAATCAGAAGAAGCAGAAGAAGGAGAAGGAGAAGGTGAAGTCTGGAGAGTGAATCAGAAGAATCAGAAGAAGGAGAAGGAGAAGGTGAAGTCTGGAGGGTGAATCAGAAGAAGCAGAAGAAAGAGAAGAAGAAGGTGAAGTCTGGAGGGTGAAGCAGAAGAAACAGAAGAAGGAGAAGGAGAAGGTGAAGACTGGAGGGTGAATCTGAAGAAGTATAAGAAGGAGAAGGAGAAGGTGAAGTCTGGAGGGTGAATCAGAAGAAGTAGAAGAAGGAGAAGGAGAAGGTGAAGTCTGGAGGGTGAATCAGAAGAAGCAGAAGAAGGAGAAGGAGAAGGTGAAGTCTGGAGGGTGAATCAGAAGAAGAAGAAGAAGGAGAAGGAGAAGATGAAGTCTGGAGGGTGAATCAGAAGAAGCAGAAGAAGGAGAAGGAGAAGGTGAAGTCTAGAGGGTGAATCAGAAGAAGCAGAAGAAGGAGAAGGAGAAGGTGAAGTCTGGAGGGTGAATCAGAAGAAGCAGAAGAAGGAGAAGGAGAAGGTGAAGTCAGGAGGGTGAATCAGAAGAAGCAGAAGAAGGAGAAGGAGAAGGTGTAGTTAGGAGGGTGAATCAGAAGAAGCAGAAGAAGGAGAAGGAGCAGGTGAAGTCAGGGGGGTGAAGCAGAAGAAGTAGAAGAAGGAGAAGGAGAAGGTGAAGTCAGGACGGTGAAGCAGAAGAAGCAGAAGAAGGAGAAGGAGAAGGTGAAGTCTGGAGGGCGCAGCAGAAGAAGCAGAAGAAGGAGAAGGAGAAGCTGAAGTCTGGAGGGTGAAGCAGAAGAAGCAGAAGAAAGAGAAGGAGAAGGTGAAGTCTGGAGGGAGAATCAGAAGAAGTAGAAGAAGGAGAAGGAGAAGGTGAAGTCAGGAGAGTGAAGCAGAAGAAGCAGAAGATGGAGAAGGAGAAGGTGAAGTCTGGAGGGCGAAGCAGAAGAAGCAGAAGAAGGAGAAGGAGAAGGTGTAGTTAGGAGGGTGAATCAGAAGAAGCAGAAGAAGGAGAAGGAGCAGGTGAAGTCAGGGGGGTGAAGCAGAAGAAGTAGAAGAAGGAGAAGGAGAAGGTGAAGTCAGGACGGTGAAGCAGAAGAAGCAGAAGAAGGAGAAGGAGAAGGTGAAGTCTGGAGGGCGCAGCAGAAGAAGCAGAAGAAGGATAAGGAGAAGCTGAAGTCTGGAGGGTGAAGCAGAAGAAGCAGAAGAAAGAGAAGGAGAAGGTGAAGTCTGGAGGGAGAATCAGAAGAAGTAGAAGAAGGAGAAGGAGAAGGTGAAGTCAGGAGAGTGAAGCAGAAGAAGCAGAAGATGGAGAAGGAGAAGGTGAAGTCTGGAGGGCGAAGCAGAAGAAGCAGAAGAAGGAGAAGGAGATGGTGAAGTCTGGAGGGTGAAGCAGAAGAAGCAGAAGAAGGAGAAGGAGAAGGTGAAGTCTGGAGGGTGAATCAGAAGAAGTAGAAGAAGGAGAAGGAGAAGGTCAAGTCAGGAGGGTGAAGCAGAAGAAGTAGAAGAAGGAGAAGGAGAAGGTGAAGTCTGGAGGGTGAATCAGAAGAAGCAGAAGAAGGAGAAGGAGAAGGTGAAGTCTGGAGGGTGAATCAGAAGAAGCAGAAGAAGGAGAAGGAGAAGATGAAGTCTGGAGGGTGAATCAGAAGAAGCAGAAGAAGGAGAAGGAGAAGGTGAAGTCTGGAGGGTGAATCAGAAGAAGCAGAAGAAGGAGAAGGAGAAGGTGAAGTCTGGAGGGTGAATCAGAAGAAGCAGAAGAAGGAGAAGGTGAAGTCAGGAGGGTGTATCAGAAGAAGCAGAAGAAGGAGAAGGAGAAGGTGTAGTTAGGAGGGTGAATCAGAAGAAGCAGAAGAAGGAGAAGGAGCAGGTGAAGTCAGGGGGGTGAAGCAGAAGAAGTAGAAGAAGGAGAAGGAGAAGGTGAAGTCAGGACGGTGAAGCAGAAGAAGCAGAAGGAGAAGGAGAAGGTGAAGTCTGGAGGGCGCAGCAGAAGAAGCAGAAGAAGGAGAAGGAGAAGCTGAAGTCTGGAGGGTGAAGCAGAAGAAGCAGAAGAAGGAGAAGGAGAAGGTGAAGTCTGGAGGGTGAAGCAGAAGAAGCAGAAGAAGGAGAAGGAGAAGGTGAAGTCAGGAGGGTGAAGCAGAAGAAGCAGAAGAAGGAGAAGGAGAAGGTGAAGTCTGGAGGGTGAAGCAGAAGAAGCAGAAGAAGGAGAAGGAGAAGGTGAAGTCAGGATGGTGAATCAGAAGAAGTAGAAGAAGGAGAAGGAGAAGGTGAAGTCTGGAGGATGAATCAGAAGAAGCAGAAGAAGGAGAAGGAGAAGGTGAAGTCTGGGGTGTGAATCAGAAGAAGCAGAAGAAGGAGAAGGAGAAGATGAAGTCTGGAGGGTGAATCAGAAGAAGTAGAAGAAGGAGAAGGAGAAGGTGAGGTCTGGAGGGTCAATCAGAAGAAGCAGAAGAAGGAGAAGGAGAAGGTGAATCTGGAGGGTGAATCAGAAGAAGCAGAAGAAGAACAAGGAGAAGGTGAAGTCTGGAGGGTGAATTAGAAGAAGCAGAAGAAGGAGAAGGAGAAGGTGAAGTCAGGAGGGTGAATCAGAAGAAGCAGTAGAAGGAGAAGGAGAAGGTAAAGTTAGGAGGGTGAATCAGAAGAAGCAGAAGAAGGAGAAGGAGCAGGTGAAGTCAGGGGGGTGAAGCAGAAGAAGTAGAAGAAGGAGAAGGAGAAGGTGAAGTCAGGAGGGTGAAGCAGAAGAAGCAGAAGAAGGAGAAGGAGAAGGTGAAGTCTGGAGGGCGGAGCAGAAGAAGCAGAAGAAGGAGAAGGAGCAGGTGAAGTCAGGGGGGTGAAGCAGAAGAAGTAGAAGAAGGAGAAGGAGAAGGTGAAGTCAGGACGGTGAAGCAGAAGAAGCAGAAGAAGGAGAAGGAGAAGGTGAAGTCTGGAGGGCGCAGCAGAAGAAGCAGAAGAAGGAGAAGGAGAAGCTGAAGTCTGGAGGGTGAAGCAGAAGAAGCAGAAGAAGGAGAAGGAGAAGGTGAAGTCTGGAGGGTGAATCAGAAGAAGTAGAAGAAGGAGAAGGAGAAGGTGAAGTCAGGAGAGTGAAGCAGAAGAAGCAGAAGATGGAGAAGGAGAAGGTGAAGTCTGGAGGGCGAAGCAGAAGAAGCAGAAGAAGGAGAAGGAGAAGGTGAAGTCTGGAGGGTGAAGCAGAAGAAGCAGAAGAAGGAGAAGGAGAAGGTGAAGTCTGGAGGGTGAATCAGAAGAAGTAGAAGAAGGAGAAGGAGAAGGTGAAGTCAGGAGGGTGAAGCAGAAGAAGTAGAAGAAGGAGAAGGAGAAGGTGAAGTCTGGAGGGTGAATTAGAAGAAGCAGAAGAAGGAGAAGGAGAAGGTGAAGTCTGGAGGGTGAATCAGAAGAAGCAGAAGAAGGAGAAGGAGAAGATGAAGTCTGGAGGGTGAATCAGAAGAAGCAGAAGAAGGAGAAGGAGAAGGTGAAGTCTGGAGGGTGAATCAGAAGAAGCAGAAGAAGGAGAAGGAGAAGGTGAAGTATGGAGGGTGAATCAGAAGAAGCAGAAGAAGGAGAAGGTGAAGTCAGGAGGGTGAATCAGAAGAAGCAGAAGAAGGAGAAGGAGCAGTTGAAGTCAGGGGGGTGAAGCAGAAGAAGTAGAAGAAGGAGAAGGAGAAGGTGAAGTCAGGACGGTGAAGCAGAAGAAGCAGAAGAAGGAGAAGGAGAAGGTGAAGTCTGGAGGGCGCAGCAGAAGAAGCAGAAGAAGGAGAAGGAGAAGCTGAAGTCTGGAGGGTGAAGCAGAAGAAGCAGAAGAAGGAGAAGGAGAAGGTGAAGTCTGGAGGGTGAATCAGAAGAAGTAGAAGAAGGAGAAGGAGAAGGTGAAGTCAGGAGAGTGAAGCAGAAGAAGCAGAAGATGGAGAAGGAGAAGGTGAAGTCTGGAGGGCGAAGCAGAAGAAGCAGAAGAAGGAGAAGGAGAAGGTGAAGTCTGGAGGGTGAAGCAGAAGAAGCAGAAGAAGGAGAAGGAGAAGGTGAAGTCTGGAGGGTGAATCAGAAGAAGTAGAAGAAGGAGAAGGAGAAGGTGAAGTCAGGAGGGTGAAGCAGAAGAAGCAGAAGAAGGAGAAGGAGAAGGTGAAGTCTGGAGGGTGAAGCAGAAGAAGCAGAAGAAGGAGCAGGAGAAGGTGAAGTCTGGAGGGTGGAGCAGAAGAAGCAGAAGAAGGAGAAGGAGAAGGTGAAGTCAGGATGGTGAATCAGAAGAAGTAGAAGAAGGAGAAGGAGAAGGTGAGGTCTGGAGGGTCAATCAGAAGAAGCAGAAGAAGGAGAAGGAGAAGGTGAAGTCTGGAGGATGAATCAGAAGAAGCAGAAGAAGGAGAAGGAGAAGGTGAAGTCTGGGGGGTGAATCAGAAGAAGCAGAAGAAGGAGAAGGAGAAGATGAAGTCTGGAGGGTGAATCAGAAGAAGTAGAAGAAGGAGAAGGAGAAGGTGAGGTCTGGAGGGTCAATCAGAAGAAGCAGATGAAGGAGAAGGAGAAGGTGAAGTCTGGAGGATGAATCAGAAGAAGCAGAAGAAGGAGAAGGAGAAGGTGAAGTCTGGGGGGTGAATCAGAAGAAGCAGAAGAAGGAGAAGGAGAAGATGAAGTCTGGAGGGTGAATCAGAAGAAGTAGAAGAAGGAGAAGGAGAAGGTGAGGTCTGGAGGGTCAATCAGAAGAAGCAGAAGAAGGAGAAGGAGAAGGTGAAGTCTGGAGGATGAATCAGAAGAAGCAGAAGAAGGAGAAGGAGAAGGTGAAGTCTGGGGGGTGAATCAGAAGAAGCAGAAGAAGGAGAAGGAGAAGATGAAGTCTGGAGGGTGAATCAGAAGAAGTAGAAGAAGGAGAAGGAGAAGGTGAGGTCTGGAGGGTCAATCAGAAGAAGCAGAAGAAGGAGAAGGAGAAGGTGAAGTCTGGAGGGTGAATCGGAAGAAGCAGAAGAAGGACAAGGAGAAGGTGAAGTCTGGAGGGTGAATTAGAAGAAGCAGAAGAAGGAGAAGGAGAAGGTGAAGTCAGGAGGGTGAATCAGAAGAAGCAGAAGAAGGAGAAGGAGAAGGTAAAGTTAGGAGGGTGAATCAGAAGAAGCAGAAGAAGGAGAAGGAGCAGGTGAAGTCAGGGGGGTGAAGCAGAAGAAGTAGAAGAAGGAGAAGGAGAAGGTGAAGTCAGGAGGGTGAAGCAGAAGAAGCAGAAGAAGGAGAAGGGGAAGGTGAAGTCTGGAGGGCGCAGCAGAAGAAGCAGAAGAAGGAGAAGGAGAAGGTGAAGTCTGGAGGGTGAAGCAGAAGAAGCAGAAGAAGGAGAAGGAGAAGGTGAAGTCTGGAGGGTGAATCAGAAGAAGTAGAAGAAGGTGAAGGAGAAGGTGAAGTCAGGAGAGTGAAGCAGAAGAAGCAGAAGAAGGAGAAGGAGAAGGTGAAGTCTGGAGGGTGAAGCAGAAGAAGCAGAAGAAGGAGAAGGAGAAGGTGATGTCTGGAGGGCGAAGCAGAAGAAGTAGAAGAAGGAGAAGGAGAAGGTGAAGTCTGGAGGGTGAAGCAGAAGAAGCAGAAGAAGGAGAAGGAGAAGGTGAAGTCTGGAGGGTGAATCAGAAGAAGTAGAAGAAGGAGAAGGAGAAGGTGAAGTCAGGAGGGTGAAGCAGAAGAAGCAGAAGAAGGAGAAGGAGAAGGTGAAGTCAGGAGGGTGAATCGGAAGAAGTAGAAGAAGGAGAAGGAGAAGGTGAAGTCTGGAGGGTGAATCAGAAGAAGTAGAAGAAGGAGAAGGAGAAGGTGAAGTCTGGAGGGTGAATCAGAAGAAGTAGAAGAAGGAGAATGAGAAGGTGAAGTCTGGAGGGTGAATCAGAAGAAGCAGAAGAAGGAGAAGGAGAAGGTGAAGTCTGGAGGGAGAAGCAGAAGAAGTAGAAGAAGGAGAAGGAGAAGGTGAAGTCTGGAGGGTGAATCAGAAGAAGTAGAAGAAGGAGAAGGAGAAGGTGAAGTCTGGAGGGTGAATCAGAAGAAGTAGAAGAAGGAGAAGGAGAAGGTGAAGTCTGGAGGGTGAATCAGAAGAAACAGAAGAAGGAGAAGGAGAAGGTGAAGTCTGGATGGTGAATCAGAAGAAGTAGAAGAAGGAGAATGAGAAGGTGTAGTCTGGAGGGTGAATCAGAAGAAGTAGACGAAGGAGAAGGAGAAGGTGAAGTCTGGAGGGTGAATCAGAAGAAGCAGAAGAAGGAGAAGGAGAAGGTGAAGTCTGGAGGGTGAATCAGAAGAAGTAGAAGAAGGAGAAGGAGAAGGTGAAGTCTGGAGGGTGAATCAGAAGAAGCAGAAGAAGGAGAAGGAGAAGGTTAGGTCTGGAGGGTGAATCAGAAGAAGCAGAAGTAGGAGAAGGAGAAGGTGAAGTCTGGAGGGTGAAACAGAAGAAGCAGAATAAGGAGAAGGAGAAGGTGAAGTCAGGAGGGTGAATCAGAAGAAGCAGAAGAAGGAGAAGGAGAAGGTGAAGTTTGGAGGGTGAATCAGAAGAATCAGAAGAAGGAGAAGGAGAAGGTGAAGTCTGGAGGGTGAATCAGAAGAAGCAGAAGAAAGAGAAGGAGAAGGTGAAGTCTGGAGGATGAATCAGAAGAAGCAGAAGAAGGACAAGGAGAAGGTGAAGTCTGGAGGGTGAATCAGAAGAAGCAGAAGAAGGAGAAGGAGAAGATGAAGTCTGGAGGGTGAATCAGAAGAAGCAGAAGAAGGAGAAGGAGAAGGTGAAGTCTGGAGGGTGAATCAGAAGAAGCAGAAGAAGGAGAAGGAGAAGGTGAAGTTTGGAGGGTGAATCAGAAGAATCAGAAGAAGGAGAAGGAGAAGGTGAAGTCTGGAGGGTGAATCAGAAGAAGCAGAAGAAAGAGAAGGAGAAGGTGAAGTCTGGAGGGTGAAGCAGAAGAAACAGAAGAAGGAGAAGGAGAAGGTGAAGACTGGAGGGTGAATCTGAAGAAGTAGAAGAAGGAGAAGGAGAAGGTGAAGTCTGGAGGGTGAATCAGAAGAAGTAGAAGAAGGAGAAGGAGAAGGTGAAGTCTGGAGGGTGAATCAGAAGAAGCAGAAGAAGGAGAAGGAGAAGGTGAAGTCTGGAGGGTGAATCAGAAGAAGCAGAAGAAGGAGAAGGAGAAGATGAAGTCTGGAGGGTGAATCAGAAGAAGCAGAAGAAGGAGAAGGAGAAGGTGAAGTCTGGAGGGTGAAACAGAAGAAGCAAAAGAAGGAGAAGGAGAAGGTGAAGTCTGGAGGGTGAATCAGAAGAAGCAGAAGAAGGAGAAGGAGAAGGTGAAGTCAGGAGGGTGAATCAGAAGAAGCAGAAGAAGGAGAAGGAGAAGGTGAAGTTAGGAGGGTGAATCAGAAGAAGCAGAAGAAGGAGAAGGAGCAGGTGAAGTCAGGGGGGTGAAGCAGAAGAAGTAGAAGAAGGAGAAGGAGAAGGTGAAGTCAGGACGGTGAAGCAGAAGAAGCAGAAGAAGGAGAAGGAGAAGGTGAAGTCTGGAGGGCGCAGCAGAAGAAGCAGAAGAAGGAGAAGGAGAAGCTGAAGTCTGGAGGGTGAAGCAGAAGAAGCAGAAGAAGGAGAAGGAGAAGGTGAAGTCTGGAGGGTGAATCAGAAGAAGTAGAAGAAGGAGAAGGAGAAGGTGAAGTCAGGAGAGTGAAGCAGAAGAAGCAGAAGATGGAGAAGGAGAAGGTGAAGTCTGGAGGGCGAAGGAGAAGAAGCAGAAGAAGGAGAAGGAGAAGGTGAAGTCTGGAGGGTGAAGCAGAAGAAGCAGAAGAAGGAGAAGGAGAAGGTGAAGTCTGGAGGGTGAATCAGAAGAAGTAGAAGAAGGAGTAGGAGAAGGTGAAGTCAGGAGGGTGAAGCAGAAGGAGCAGAAGAAGGAGAAGGAGAAGGTGAAGTCTGGAGGGTGAAGCAGAAGAAGCAGAAGAAGGAGCAGGAGAAGGTGAAGTCTGGAGGGTGAAGCAGAAGAAGCAGAAGAAGGAGAAGGAGAAGTTGAAGTCAGGAGGGTGAATCAGAAGAAGTAGAAGAAGGAGAAGGAGAAGATGAAGTCTGGAGGGTGAATCAGCAGAAGTAGAAGAAGGAGAAGGAGAAGGTGAAGTCAGGAGGGTGAAGCAGAAGAAGTAGAAGAAGGAGAAGGAGAAGGTGAAGTCTGGAGGGTGAATCAGAAGAAGCAGAAGAAGTAGAAGGAGAAGGTGAAGTCTGGAGGGTGAATCAGAAGAAGCAGAAGAAGGAGAAGGAGAAGATGAAGTCTGGAGGGTGAATCAGAAGAAGCAGAAGAAGGAGAAGGAGAAGGTGAAGTCTGGAGGGTGAATCAGAAGAAGCAGAAGAAGGAGAAGGAGAAGGTGAAGTCTGGAGGGTGAATCAGAAGAAGCAGAAGAAGGAGAAGGGAAGTCAGGAGGGTGAATCAGAAGAAGCAGAAGAAGGAGAAGGAGAAGGTGTAGTTAGGAGGGTGAATCAGAAGATGCAGAAGAAGGAGAAGGAGCAGGTGAAGTCAGGGGGGTGAAGCAGAAGAAGTAGAAGAAGGAGAAGGAGAAGGTGAAGTCAGGACGGTGAAGCAGAAGAAGGAGAAGGAGAAGGTGAAGTCTGGAGGGCGCAGCAGAAGAAGCAGAAGAAGGAGAAGGAGAAGGTGAAGTCTGGAGGGTGAATCAGAAGAAGTAGAAGAAGGAGAAGGAGAAGGTGAAGTCAGGAGAGTGAAGCAGAAGAAGCAGAAGATGGAGAAGGAGAAGGTGAAGTCTGGAGGGCGAAGCAGAAGAAGCAGAAGAAGGAGAAGGAGAAGGTGAAGTCTGGAGGGTGAAGCAGAAGAAGCAGAAGAAGGAGCAGGAGAAGGTGAAGTCTGGAGGGTGAAGCAGAAGAAGCAGAAGAAGGAGAAGGAGAAGGTGAAGTCAGGATGGTGAATCAGAAGAAGTAGAAGAAGGAGAAGGAGAAGGTGAAGTCTGGAGGATGAATCAGAAGAAGCAGAAGAAGGAGAAGGAGAAGGTGAAGTCTGGGGGGTGAATCAGAAGAAGCAGAAGAAGGAGAAGGAGAAGAGGAAGTCTGGAGGGTGAATCAGAAGAAGTAGAAGAAGGAGAAGGAGAAGGTGAGGTCTGGAGGGTCAATCAGAAGAAGCAGAAGAAGGAGAAGGAGAAGGTGAAGTCTGGAGGGTGAATCAGAAGAAGCAGAAGAAGGACAAGGAGAAGGTGAAGTCTGGAGGGTGCATTAGAAGAAGCAGAAGAAGGAGAAGGAGAAGGTGAAGTCAGGAGGGTGAATCAGAAGAAGCAGAAGAAGGAGAAGGAGAAGGTAAAGTTAGGAGGGTGAATCAGAAGAAGCAGAAGAAGGAGAAGGAGCAGGTGAAGTCAGGGGGGTGAAGCAGAAGAAGTAGAAGAAGGAGAAGGAGAAGGTGAAGTCAGGAGGGTGAAGCAGAAGAAGAAGAAGAAGGAGAAGGAGAAGGTGAAGTCTGGAGGGCGCAGCAGAAGAAGCAGAAGAAGGAGAAGGAGCAGGTGAAGTCAGGGGGGTGAAGCAGAAGAAGTAGAAGAAGGAGAAGGAGAAGGTGAAGTCCGGACGGTGAAGCAGAAGAAGCAGAAGAAGGAGAAGGAGAAGGTGAAGTCTGGAGGGCGCAGCAGAAGAAGCAGAAGAAGGAGAAGGAGAAGCTGAAGTCTGGAGCGTGAAGCAGAAGAAGCAGAAGAAGGAGAAGGAGAAGGTGAAGTCTGGAGGGTGAATCAGAAGAAGTAGAAGAAGGAGAAGGAGAAGGTGAAGTCAGGAGAGTGAAGCAGAAGAAGCAGAAGATGGAGAAGGAGAAGGTGAAGTCTGGAGGGCGAAGCAGAAGAAGCAGAAGAAGGAGAAGGAGAAGGTGAAGTCTGGAGGGTGAATCAGAAGAATCAGAAGAAGGAGAAGGTGAAGTCTGGAGGGTGAATCAGAAGAAGCAGAAGAAGGAGAAGGAGAAGGTGAAGTTTGGAGGGTGAATCAGAAGAATCAGAAGAAGGAGAAGGAGAAGGTGAAGTCTGGAGGGTGAATCAGAAGAAGCAGAAGAAAGAGAAGGAGAAGGTGAAGTCTGGAGGGTGAAGCAGAAGAAACAGAAGAAGGAGAAGGAGAAGGTGAAGACTGGAGGGTGAATCTGAAGAAGTAGAAGAAGGAGAAGGAGAAGGTGAAGTCTGGAGGGTGAATCAGAAGAAGCAGAAGAAGGAGAAGGAGAAGGTGAAGTCTGGAGGGTGAATCAGAAGAAGTAGAAGAAGGAGAAGGAGAAGGTGTAGTCTGGAGGGTGAAGCAGAAGAAGTAGAAGAAGGAGAAGGAGAAGGTGAAGTCTGGAGGGTGAATCAGAAGAAGTAGAAGAAGGAGAAGGAGAAGGTGTAGTCTGGAGGGTGAAGCAGAAGAAGTAGACGAAGGAGAAGGAGAAGGTGAAGTCTGGAGGGTGAATCTGAAGAAGCAGAAGAAGGAGAAGGAGAAGGTGAAGTCTGGAGGGTGAATCAGAAGAAGTAGAAGAAGGAGAAGGAGAAGGTGAAGTCTGGAGGGTGAATCAGAAGAAGCAGAAGAAGGAGAAGGAGAAGGTGAAGTCTGGAGGGTGAATCAGAAGGAGTAGAAGAAGGAGAAGGAGAAGGTGAAGTCTGGAGGGTGAATCAGAAGAAGCAGAAGAAGGAGAAGGAGAAGGTGAAGTCTGGAGGGTGAATCAGAAGAAGCAGAAGAAGGAGAAGGTGAAGTCTGGAGGGCGAAGCAGAAGAAGCAGAAGAAGGAGAAGGAGAAGGTGAAGTCTGGAGGGTGAAGCAGAAGAAGCAGAAGAAGGAGAAGGAGAAGGAGAAGGAGAAGTCTGGAGGGTGAATCAGAAGAAGTAGAAGAAGGAGAAGGAGAAGTTGAAGTCAGGAGGGTGAAGCAGAAGAAGCAGAAGAAGGAGAAGGAGAAGGTGAAGTCTGGAGGGTGAAGCAGAAGAAGCAGAAGAAGGAGCAGGAGAAGGTGAAGTCTGGAGGGTGAAGCAGAAGAAGCAGAAGAAGGAGAAGGAGAAGGTGAAGTCAGGATGGTGAATCAGAAGAAGTAGAAGAAGGAGAAGGAGAAGGTGAAGTCTGGAGAATGAATCAGAAGAAGCAGAAGAAGGAGAAGGAGAAGGTGAAGTCTGGGGGGTGAATCAGAAGAAGCAGAAGAAGGAGAAGGAGAAGATGAAGTCTGGTGGGTGAATCAGAAGAAGTAGAAGAAGGAGAAGGAGAAGGTGAGGTCTGGAGGGTCAATCAGAAGAAGCAGAAGAAGGAGAAGGAGAAGGTGAAGTCTGGAGGGTGAATCAGAAGAAGCAGAAGAAGGACAAGGAGAAGGTGAAGTCTGGAGGGTGCATTAGAAGAAGCAGAAGAAGGAGAAGGAGAAGGTGAAGTCAGGAGGGTGAATCAGAAGAAGCAGAAGAAGGAGAAGGAGAAGGTAAAGTTAGGAGGGTGAATCAGAAGAAGCAGAAGAAGGAGAAGGAGCAGGTGAAGTCAGGGGGGTGAAGCAGAAGAAGTAGAAGAAGGAGAAGGAGAAGGTGAAGTCAGGAGGGTGAAGCAGAAGAAGAAGAAGAAGGAGAAGGAGAAGGTGAAGTCTGGAGGGCGCAGCAGAAGAAGCAGAAGAAGGAGAAGGAGCAGGTGAAGTCAGGGGGGTGAAGCAGAAGAAGTAGAAGAAGGAGAAGGAGAAGGTGAAGTCCGGACGGTGAAGCAGAAGAAGCAGAAGAAGGAGAAGGAGAAGGTGAAGTCTGGAGGGCGCAGCAGAAGAAGCAGAAGAAGGAGAAGGAGAAGCTGAAGTCTGGAGCGTGAAGCAGAAGAAGCAGAAGAAGGAGAAGGAGAAGGTGAAGTCTGGAGGGTGAATCAGAAGAAGTAGAAGAAGGAGAAGGAGAAGGTGAAGTCAGGAGAGTGAAGCAGAAGAAGCAGAAGATGGAGAAGGAGAAGGTGAAGTCTGGAGGGCGAAGCAGAAGAAGCAGAAGAAGGAGAAGGAGAAGGTGAAGTCTGGAGGGTGAATCAGAAGAATCAGAAGAAGGAGAAGGTGAAGTCTGGAGGGTGAATCAGAAGAAGCAGAAGAAGGAGAAGGAGAAGGTGAAGTTTGGAGGGTGAATCAGAAGAATCAGAAGAAGGAGAAGGAGAAGGTGAAGTCTGGAGGGTGAATCAGAAGAAGCAGAAGAAAGAGAAGGAGAAGGTGAAGTCTGGAGGGTGAAGCAGAAGAAACAGAAGAAGGAGAAGGAGAAGGTGAAGACTGGAGGGTGAATCTGAAGAAGTAGAAGAAGGAGAAGGAGAAGGTGAAGTCTGGAGGGTGAATCAGAAGAAGCAGAAGAAGGAGAAGGAGAAGGTGAAGTCTGGAGGGTGAATCAGAAGAAGTAGAAGAAGGAGAAGGAGAAGGTGTAGTCTGGAGGGTGAAGCAGAAGAAGTAGAAGAAGGAGAAGGAGAAGGTGAAGTCTGGAGGGTGAATCAGAAGAAGTAGAAGAAGGAGAAGGAGAAGGTGTAGTCTGGAGGGTGAAGCAGAAGAAGTAGACGAAGGAGAAGGAGAAGGTGAAGTCTGGAGGGTGAATCTGAAGAAGCAGAAGAAGGAGAAGGAGAAGGTGAAGTCTGGAGGGTGAATCAGAAGAAGTAGAAGAAGGAGAAGGAGAAGGTGAAGTCTGGAGGGTGAATCAGAAGAAGCAGAAGAAGGAGAAGGAGAAGGTGAAGTCTGGAGGGTGAATCAGAAGGAGTAGAAGAAGGAGAAGGAGAAGGTGAAGTCTGGAGGGTGAATCAGAAGAAGCAGAAGAAGGAGAAGGAGAAGGTGAAGTCTGGAGGGTGAATCAGAAGAAGCAGAAGAAGGAGAAGGTGAAGTCTGGAGGGCGAAGCAGAAGAAGCAGAAGAAGGAGAAGGAGAAGGTGAAGTCTGGAGGGTGAAGCAGAAGAAGCAGAAGAAGGAGAAGGAGAAGGAGAAGGAGAAGTCTGGAGGGTGAATCAGAAGAAGTAGAAGAAGGAGAAGGAGAAGTTGAAGTCAGGAGGGTGAAGCAGAAGAAGCAGAAGAAGGAGAAGGAGAAGGTGAAGTCTGGAGGGTGAAGCAGAAGAAGCAGAAGAAGGAGCAGGAGAAGGTGAAGTCTGGAGGGTGAAGCAGAAGAAGCAGAAGAAGGAGAAGGAGAAGGTGAAGTCAGGATGGTGAATCAGAAGAAGTAGAAGAAGGAGAAGGAGAAGGTGAAGTCTGGAGAATGAATCAGAAGAAGCAGAAGAAGGAGAAGGAGAAGGTGAAGTCTGGGGGGTGAATCAGAAGAAGCAGAAGAAGGAGAAGGAGAAGATGAAGTCTGGTGGGTGAATCAGAAGAAGTAGAAGAAGGAGAAGGAGAAGGTGAGGTCTGGAGGGTCAATCAGAAGAAGCAGAAGAAGGAGAAGGAGAAGGTGAAGTCTGGAGGGTGAATCAGAAGAAGCAGAAGAAGGACAAGGAGAAGGTGAAGTCTGGAGGGTGCATTAGAAGAAGCAGAAGAAGGAGAAGGAGAAGGTGAAGTCAGGAGGGTGAATCAGAAGAAGCTGAAGAAGGAGAAGGAGAAGGTAAAGTTAGAAGGGTGAATCAGAAGAAGCAGAAGAAGGAGAAGGAGCAGGTGAAGTCAGGGGGGTGAAGCAGAAGAAGTAGAAGAAGGAGAAGGAGAAGGTGAAGTCAGGAGGGTGAAGCAGAAGAAGAAGAAGAAGGAGAAGGAGAAGGTGAAGTCTGGAGGGCGCAGCAGAAGAAGCAGAAGAAGGAGAAGGAGCAGGTGAAGTCAGGGTTGAAGCAGAAGAAGTAGAAGAAGGAGAAGGAGAAGGTGAAGTCAGGACGGTGAAGCAGAAGAAGCAGAAGAAGGAGAAGGAGAAGGTGAAGTCTGGAGGGCGCAGCAGAAGAAGCAGAAGAAGGAGAAGGAGAAGCTGAAGTCTGGAGGGTGAAGCAGAAGAAGCAGAAGAAGGAGAAGGAGAAGGTGAAGTCTGGAGGGTGAATCAGAAGAAGTAGAAGAAGGAGAAGGAGAAGGTGAAGTCAGGAGAGTGAAGCAGAAGAAGCAGAAGATGGAGAAGGAGAAGGTGAAGTCTGGAGGGCGAAGCAGAAGAAGCAGAAGAAGGAGAAGGAGAAGGTGAAGTCTGGAGGGTGAATCAGAAGAATCAGAAGAAGGAGAAGGAGAAGGTGAAGTCTGGAGGGTGAATCAGAAGAAGCAGAAGAAGGAGAAGGAGAAGGTGAAGTTTGGAGGGTGAATCAGAAGAATCAGAAGAAGGCGAAGGAGAAGGTGAAGTCTGGAGGGTGAATCAGAAGAAGCAGAAGAAAGAGAAGGAGAAGGTGAAGTCTGGAGGGTGAAGCAGAAGAAACAGAAGAAGGAGAAGGAGAAGGTGAAGACTGGAGGGTGAATCTGAAGAAGTAGAAGAAGGAGAAGGAGAAGGTGAAGTCTGGAGGGTGAATCAGAAGAAGCAGAAGAAGGAGAAGGAGAAGGTGAAGTCTGGAGGGTGAATCAGAAGAAGTAGAAGAAGGAGAAGGAGAAGGTGTAGTCTGGAGGGTGAAGCAGAAGAAGTAGAAGAAGGAGAAGGAGAAGGTGAAGTCTGGAGGGTGAATCTGAAGAAGCAGAAGAAGGAGAAGGAGAAGGTGAAGTCTGGAGGGTGAATCAGAAGAAGCAGAAGAAGGAGAAGGAGAAGGTGAAGTCTGGAGGGTGAATCAGAAGAAGCAGAAGAAGGAGAAGGAGAAGGTGAAGTCTGGAGGGTGAATCAGAAGAAGCAGAATAAGGAGAAGGAGAAGGTGAAGCCTGGAGGGTGAATCAGAAGGAGTAGAAGAAGGAGAAGGAGAAGGTGAAGTCTGGAGGGTGAATCAGAAGAAGCAGAAGAAGGAGAAGGAGAAGGTGAAGTCTGGAGGGTGAATCAGAAGAAGCAGAAGAAGGAAAAGGTGAAGTCTGGAGGGTGAATCAGAAGAAGCAGAAGAAGGAGAAGGAGAAGGTGAAGTCTGGAGGGTGAATCAGAAGAAGCAGAATAAGGAGAAGGAGAAGGTGAAGTCTGGAGGGTGAATCAGAAGAAGCAGAAGAAGGAGAAGGAGAAGGTGAAGTCTGGAGGGTGAATCAGAAGAAGTAGAAGAAGGAGAAGGAGAAGGTGAAGTCTGGAGGGTGAAGCAGAAGAAGTAGAAGAAGGAGAAGGAGAAGGTGAAGTCAGGAGGGTGAATCAGAAGAAGTAGAAGAAGGAGAAGGAGAAGGTGAAGTCAGGAGGGTGAATCAGAAGAAGCAGAAGAAGGAGAAGGAGAAGGTGAAGTCTGGAGAGTGAATCAGAAGAATCAGAAGAAGGAGAAGGAGAAGGTGAAATCTGGAGGGTGAATCAGAAGAAGCAGAAGAAATAGAAGAAGAAGGTGAAGTCTGGAGGGTGAAGCAGAAGAAACAGAAGAAGGAGAAGGAGAAGGTGAAGACTGGAGGGTGAATCTGAAGAAGTATAAGAAGGAGAAGGAGAAGGTGAAGTCTGGAGGGTGAATCAGAAGAAGTAGAAGAAGGAGAAGGAGAAGGTGAAGTCTGGAGGGTGAATCAGAAGAAGCAGAAGAAGGAGAAGGAGAAGGTGAAGTCTGGAGGGTGAATCAGAAGAAGAAGAAGAAGGAGAAGGAGAAGATGAAGTCTGGAGGGTGAATCAGAAGAAGCAGAAGAAGGAGAAGGAGAAGGTGAAGTCTGGAGGGTGAATCAGAAGAAGCAGAAGAAGGAGAAGGAGAAGGTGAAGTCTGGAGGGTGAATCAGAAGAAGCAGAAGAAGGAGAAGGAGAAGGTGAAGTCAGGAGGGTGAATCAGAAGAAGCAGAAGAAGGAGAAGGAGAAGGTGTAGTTAGGAGGGTGAATCAGAAGAAGCAGAAGAAGGAGAAGGAGCAGGTGAAGTCAGGGGGGTGAAGCAGAAGAAGTAGAAGAAGGAGAAGGAGAAGGTGAAGTCAGGACGGTGAAGCAGAAGAAGCAGAAGAAGGAGAAGGAGAAGGTGAAGTCTGGAGGGCGCAGCAGAAGAAGCAGAAGAAGGAGAAGGAGAAGCTGAAGTCTGGAGGGTGAAGCAGAAGAAGCAGAAGAAAGAGAAGGAGAAGGTGAAGTCTGGAGGGAGAATCAGAAGAAGTAGAAGAAGGAGAAGGAGAAGGTGAAGTCAGGAGAGTGAAGCAGAAGAAGCAGAAGATGGAGAAGGAGAAGGTGAAGTCTGGAGGGCGAAGCAGAAGAAGCAGAAGAAGGAGAAGGAGAAGGTGAAGTCTGGAGGGTGAAGCAGAAGAAGCAGAAGAAGGAGAAGGAGAAGGTGAAGTCTGGAGGGTGAATCAGAAGAAGAAGAAGAAGGAGAAGGAGAAGATGAAGTCTGGAGGGTGAATCAGAAGAAGCAGAAGAAGGAGAAGGAGAAGGTGAAGTCTGGAGGGTGAATCAGAAGAAGCAGAAGAAGGAGAAGGAGAAGGTGAAGTCTGGAGGGTGAATCAGAAGAAGCAGAAGAAGGAGAAGGAGAAGGTGAAGTCAGGAGGGTGAATCAGAAGAAGCAGAAGAAGGAGAAGGAGAAGGTGTAGTTAGGAGGGTGAATCAGAAGAAGCAGAAGAAGGAGAAGGAGCAGGTGAAGTCAGGGGGGTGAAGCAGAAGAAGTAGAAGAAGGAGAAGGAGAAGGTGAAGTCAGGACGGTGAAGCAGAAGAAGCAGAAGAAGGAGAAGGAGAAGGTGAAGTCTGGAGGGCGCAGCAGAAGAAGCAGAAGAAGGAGAAGGAGAAGCTGAAGTCTGGAGGGTGAAGCAGAAGAAGCAGAAGAAAGAGAAGGAGAAGGTGAAGTCTGGAGGGAGAATCAGAAGAAGTAGAAGAAGGAGAAGGAGAAGGTGAAGTCAGGAGAGTGAAGCAGAAGAAGCAGAAGATGGAGAAGGAGAAGGTGAAGTCTGGAGGGCGAAGCAGAAGAAGCAGAAGAAGGAGAAGGAGAAGGTGAAGTCTGGAGGGTGAAGCAGAAGAAGCAGAAGAAGGAGAAGGAGAAGGTGAAGTCTGGAGGGTGAATCAGAAGAAGTAGAAGAAGGAGAAGGAGAAGGTGAAGTCAGGAGGGTGAAGCAGAAGAAGTAGAAGAAGGAGAAGGAGAAGGTGAAGTCTGGAGGGTGAATCAGAAGAAGCAGAAGAAGGAGAAGGAGAAGGTGAAGTCTGGAGGGTGAATCAGAAGAAGCAGAAGAAGGAGAAGGAGAAGGTGAAGTCTGGAGGGTGAATCAGAAGAAGCAGAAGAAGGAGAAGGTGAAGTCAGGAGGGTGAATCAGAAGAAGCAGAAGAAGGAGAAGGAGAAGGTGTAGTTAGGAGGGTGAATCAGAAGAAGCAGAAGAAGGAGAAGGAGCAGGTGAAGTCAGGGGGGTGAAGCAGAAGAAGTAGAAGAAGGAGAAGGAGAAGGTGAAACAGGACGGTGAAGCAGAAGAAGCAGAAGAAGGAGAAGGAGAAGGTGAAGTCTGGAGGGCGCAGCAGAAGAAGCAGAAGAAGGAGAAGGAGAAGCTGAAGTCTGGAGGGTGAAGCAGAAGAAGCAGAAGAAGGAGAAGGAGAAGGTGAAGTCTGGAGGGTGAAGCAGAAGAAGCAGAAGAAGGAGAAGGAGAAGGTGAAGTCTGGAGGGTGCATCAGAAGAAGTAGAAGAAGGAGAAGGAGAAGGTGAAGTCAGGAGGGTGAAGCAGAAGAAGCAGAAGAAGGAGAAGGAGAAGGTGAAGTCTGGAGGGTGAAGCAGAAGAAGCAGAAGAAGGAGCAGGAGAAGGTGAAGTCTGGAGGGTGAAGCAGAAGAAGCAGAAGAAGGAGAAGGAGAAGGTGAAGTCAGGATGGTGAATCAGAAGAAGTAGAAGAAGGAGAAGGAGAAGGTGAAGTCTGGAGGATGAATCAGAAGAAGCAGAAGAAGGAGAAGGAGAAGGTGAAGTCTGGGGGGTGAATCAGAAGAAGCAGAAGAAGGAGAAGGAGAAGATGAAGTCTGGAGGCTGAATCAGAAGAAGTAGAAGAAGGAGAAGGAGAAGGTGAGGTCTGGAGGGTCAATCAGAAGAAGCAGAAGAAGGAGAAGGAGAAGGTGAAGTCTGGAGCGTGAATCAGAAGAAGCAGAAGAAGGACAAGGAGAAGGTGAAGTCTGGAGGGTGAATTAGAAGAAGCAGAAGAAGGAGAAGGAGAAGGTGAAGTCAGGAGGGTGAATCAGAAGAAGCAGAAGAAGGAGAAGGAGAAGGTAAAGTTAGGAGGGTGAATCAGAAGAAGCAGAAGAAGGAGAAGGAGCAGGTGAAGTCAGGGGGGTGAAGCAGAAGAAGTAGAAGAAGGAGAAGGAGAAGGTGAAGTCAGGAGGGTGAAGCAGAAGAAGCAGAAGAAGGAGAAGGAGAAGGTGAAGTCCGGAGGGCGCAGCAGAAGAAGCAGAAGAAGGAGAAGGAGCAGGTGAAGTCAGGGGGGTGAAGCAGAAGAAGTAGAAGAAGGAGAAGGAGAAGGTGAAGTCAGGACGGTGAAGCAGAAGAAGCAGAAGAAGGAGAAGGAGAAGGTGAAGTCTGGAGGGCGCAGCAGAAGAAGCAGAAGAAGGAGAAGGAGAAGCTGAAGTCTGGAGGGTGAAGCAGAAGAAGCAGAAGAAGGAGAAGGAGAAGGTGAAGTCTGGAGGGTGAATCAGAAGAAGTAGAAGAGGGAGAAGGAGAAGGTGAAGTCAGGAGAGTGAAGCAGAAGAAGCAGAAGATGGAGAAGGAGAAGGTGAAGTCTGGAGGGCGAAGCAGAAGAAGCAGAAGAAGGAGAAGGAGAAGGTGAAGTCTGGAGGGTGAAGCAGAAGAAGTAGAAGAAGGAGAAGGAGAAGGTGAGGTCTGGAGGGTGAATCAGAAGAAGTAGAAGAAGGAGAAGGAGAAGGTGAAGTCAGGAGGGTGAAGCAGAAGAAGTAGAAGAAGGAGAAGGAGAAGGTGAAGTCTGGAGGGTGAATCAGAAGAAGCAGAAGAAGGAGAAGGAGAAGGCGAAGTATGGAGGGTGAATCAGAAGAAGCAGAAGAAGGAGAAGGAGAAGATGAAGTCTGGAGGGTGAATCAGAAGAAGCAGAAGAAGGAGAAGGAGAAGGTGAAGTCTGGAGGGTGAATCAGAAGAAGCAGAAGAAGGAGAAGGAGAAGGTGAAGTATGGAGGGTGAATCAGAAGAAGCAGTAGAAGGAGAAGGTGAAGTCAGGAGGGTGAATCAGAAGAAGCAGAAGAAGGAGAAGGAGAAGGTGTAGTTAGGAGGGTGAATCAGAAGAAGCAGAAGAAGGAGAAGGAGCAGGTGAAGTCAGGGGGGTGAAGCAGAAGAAGTAGAAGAAGGAGAAGGAGAAGGTGAAGTCAGGACGGTGAAGCAGAAGAAGCAGAAGAAGGAGAAGGAGAAGGTGAAGTCTGGAGGGCGCAGCAGAAGAAGCAGAAGAAGGAGAAGGAGAAGCTGAAGTCTGGAGGGTGAAGCAGAAGAAGCAGAAGAAGGAGAAGGAGAAGGTGAAGTCTGGAGGGTGAATCAGAAGAAGTAGAAGAAGGAGAAGGAGAAGGTGAAGTCAGGAGAGTGAAGCAGAAGAAGCAGAAGATGGAGAAGGAGAAGGTGAAGTCTGGAGGGTGAATCAGAAGAAGTAGAAGAAGGAGAAGGAGAAGGTGAAGTCAGGAGGGTGAAGCAGAAGAAGCAGAAGAAGGAGAAGGAGAAGGTGAAGTCTGGATGGTGAAGCAGAAGAAGCAGAAGAAGGAGCAGTAGAAGGTGAAGTCTGGAGGGTGAAGCAGAAGAAGCAGAAGAAGGAGAAGGAGAAGGTGAAGTCAGGATGGTGAATCAGAAGAAGTAGAAGAAGGAGAAGGAGAAGGTGAAGTCTGGAGGATGAATCAGAAGAAGCAGAAGAAGGAGAAGGGGAAGGTGAAGTCTGGGGGGTGAATCAGAAGAAGCAGAAGAAGGAGAAGGAGAAGATGAAGTCTGGAGGGTGAATCAGAAGAAGTAGAAGAAGGAGAAGGAGAAGGTGAGGTCTGGAGGGTCAATCAGAAGAAGCAGAAGAAGGAGAAGGAGAAGGTGAAGTCTGGAGGGTGAATCAGAAGAAGCAGAAGAAGGACAAGGAGAAGGTGAAGTCTGGAGGGTGAATTAGAAGAAGCAGAAGAAGGAGAAGGAGAAGGTGAAGTCAGGAGGGTGAATCAGAAGAAGCAGAAGAAGGAGAAGGAGAAGGTAAAGTTAGGAGGGTGAATCAGAAGAAGCAGAAGAAGGAGAAGGAGCAGGTGAAGTCAGGGGGGTGAAGCAGAAGAAGTAGAAGAAGGAGAAGGAGAAGGTGAAGTCAGGAGGGTGAAGCAGAAGAAGCAGAAGAAGGAGAAGGAGAAGGTGATGTCTGGAGGGCGAAGCAGAAGAAGTAGAAGAAGGAGAAGGAGAAGGTGAAGTCTGGAGGGTGAAGCAGAAGAAGCAGAAGAATGAGAAGGAGAAGGTGAAGTCTGGAGGGTGAATCAGAAGAAGCAGAAGAAGGAGAAGGAGAAGGTGAAGTCTGGAGGGTGAAACAGAAGAAGCAGAATAAGGAGAAGGAGAAGGTGAAGTCAGGAGGGTGAATCAGAAGAAGCAGAAGAAGGAGAAGGAGAAGGTGAAGTTTGGAGGGTGAATCAGAAGAATCAGAAGAAGGAGAAGGAGAAGGTGAAGTCTGGAGGGTGAATCAGAAGAAGCAGAAGAAAGAGAAGGAGAAGGTGAAGTCTGGAGGATGAATCAGAAGAAGCAGAAGAAGGAGAAGGAGAAGGTGAAGTCTGGAGGGTGAATCAGAAGAAGCAGAAGAAGGAGAAGGAGAAGATGAAGTCTGGAGGGTGAATCAGAAGAAGCAGAAGAAGGAGAAGGAGAAGGTGAAGTCTGGAGGGTGAATCAGAAGAAGCAGAAGAAGGAGAAGGAGAAGGTAAAGTTTGGAGGGTGAATCAGAAGAATCAGAAGAAGGAGAAGGAGAAGGTGAAGTCTGGAGGGTGAATCAGAAGAAGCAGAAGAAAGAGAAGGAGAAGGTGAAGTCTGGAGGGTGAAGCAGAAGAAACAGAAGAAGGAGAAGGAGAAGGTGAAGACTGGAGGGTGAATCTGAAGAAGTAGAAGAAGGAGAAGGAGAAGGTGAAGTCTGGAGGGTGAATCAGAAGAAGTAGAAGAAGGAGAAGGAGAAGGTGAAGTCTGGAGGGTGAATCAGAAGAAGCAGAAGAAGGAGAAGGAGAAGGTGAAGTCTGGAGGGTGAATCAGAAGAAGCAGAAGAAGGAGAAGGAGAAGATGAAGTCTGGAGGGTGAATCAGAAGAAGCAGAAGAAGGAGAAGGAGAAGGTGAAGTCTGGAGGGTGAAACAGAAGAAGCAGAAGAAGGAGAAGGAGAAAGTGAAGTCTGGAGGGTGAATCAGAAGAAGCAGAAGAAGGAGAAGGAGAAGGTGAAGTCAGGAGGGTGAATCAGAAGAAGCAGAAGAAGGAGAAGGAGAAGGTGAAGTTAGGAGGGTGAATCAGAAGAAGCAGAAGAAGGAGAAGGAGCAGGTGAAGTCAGGGGGGTGAAGCAGAAGAAGTAGAAGAAGGAGAAGGAGAAGGTGAAGTCAGGACGGTGAAGCAGAAGAAGCAGAAGAAGGAGAAGGAGAAGGTGAAGTCTGGAGGGCGCAGCAGAAGAAGCAGAAGAAGGAGAAGGAGAAGCTGAAGTCTGGAGGGTGAAGCAGAAGAAGCAGAAGAAGGAGAAGGAGAAGGTGAAGTCTGGAGGGTGAATCAGAAGAAGTAGAAGAAGGAGAAGGAGAAGGTGAAGTCAGGAGAGTGAAGCAGAAGAAGCAGAAGATGGAGTAGGAGAAGGTGAAGTCTGGAGGGCGAAGGAGAAGAAGCAGAAGAAGGAGAAGGAGAAGGTGAAGTCTGGAGGGTGAAGCAGAAGAAGCAGAAGAAGGAGAAGGAGAAGGTGAAGTCTGGAGGGTGAATCAGAAGAAGTAGAAGAAGGAGTAGGAGAAGGTGAAGTCAGGAGGGTGAAGCAGAAGGAGCAGAAGAAGGAGAAGGAGAAGGTGAAGTCTGGAGGGTGAAGCAGAAGAAGCAGAAGAAGGAGCAGGAGAAGGTGAAGTCTGGAGGGTGAAGCAGAAGAAGCAGAAGAAGGAGAAGGAGAAGGTGAAGTCAGGAGGGTGAATCAGAAGAAGTAGAAGAAGGAGAAGGAGAAGGTGAAGTCTGGAGGGTGAATCAGAAGAAGCAGAAGAAGGAGAAGGAGAAGGTGAAGTCTGGAGGGTGAATCAGAAGAAGCAGAAGAAGGAGAAGGAGAAGATGAAGTCTGGAGGGTGAATCAGAAGAAGTAGAAGAAGGAGAAGGAGAAGGTGAGGTCTGGAGGGTCAATCAGTAGAAGCAGAAGAAGGAGAAGGAGAAGGTGAAGTCTGGAGGGTGAATCAGAAGAAGCAGAAGAAGGAGAAGGAGAAGGTGAAGTCTGGATGGTGAATTAGAAGAAGCAGAAGAAGGAGAAGGAGAAGGTGAAGTCAGGAGGGTGAATCAGAAGAAGCAGAAGAAGGAGAAGGAGAAGGTAAAGTTAGGAGGGTGAATCAGAAGAAGCAGAAGAAGGAGAAGGAGCAGGTGAAGTCAGGGGGGTGAAACAGAAGAAGTAGAAGAAGGAGAAGGAGAAGTTGAAGTCAGGAGGGTGAAGCAGAAGAAGCAGAAGAAGGAGAAGGAGAAGGTGAAGTCTGGAGGGCGCAGCAGAAGAAGCAGAAGAAGGAGAAGGAGAAGGTGAAGTCTGGAGGGTGAAGCAGAAGAAGCAGAAGAAGGAGAAGGAGAAGGTGAAGTCTGGAGGGTGAATCAGAAGAAGTAGAAGAAGGAGAAGGAGAAGGTGAAGTCTGGAGGGTGAAGCAGAAGAAGTAGAAGAAGGAGAAGGAGAAGGTGAAGTCAGGAGGGTGAATCAGAAGAAGTAGAAGAAGGAGAAGGAGAAGGTGAAGTCAGGAGGGTGAATCAGAAGAAGCAGAAGAAGGAGAAGGAGAAGGTGAAGTCTGGAGGGTGAATCAGAAGAATCAGAAGAAGGAGAAGGAGAAGGTGAAGTCTGGAGGGTGAATCAGAAGAAGCAGAAGAAAGAGAAGGAGAAGGTGAAGTCTGGAGGGTGAAGCAGAAGAAACAGAAGAAGGAGAAGGAGAAGGTGAAGACTGGAGGGTGAATCAGAAGAAGTGGAAGAAGGAGAAGGAGAAGGTGAAGTCTGGAGGGTGAATCAGAAGAAGTAGAAGAAGGAGAAGGAGAAGGTGATGTCTGGAGTGTGAATCAGAAGAAGCAGAAGAAGGAGAAGGAGAAGGTGAAGTCTGGAGGGTGAATCAGAAGAAGCAGAAGAAGGAGAAGGAGAAGATGAAGTCTGGAGGGTGAATCAGAAGAAGTAGAAGAAGGAGAAGGAGAAGTTGAGGTCTGGAGGGTGAATCAGAAGAAGCAGAAGAAGGAGAAGGAGAAGGTGAAGTCTGGAGGGTGAATCAGAAGAAGCAGAAGAAGGAGAAGGAGAAGGTGAAGTCTGGAGGGTGAATCAGAAGAAGCAGAAGAAGGAGAAGGAGAAGGTGAAGTCAGGAGGGTGAATCAGAAGAAGCAGAAGAAGGAGAAGGAGAAGGTGAAGTTAGGAGGGTGAATCAGAAGAAGCAGAAGAAGGAGAAGGAGCAGGTGATGTCAGGGGGATGAAGCAGAAGAAGTAGAAGAAGGAGAAGGAGAAGGTGAAGTCAGGACGGTGAGGCAGAAGAAGCAGAAGAAGGAGAAGGAGAAGGTGAAGTCTGGAGGGTGAATCAGAAGAAGTAGAAGAAGGAGAAGGAGAAGGTCAAGTCTGGAGGGTGAATCAGAAGAAGTAGAAGAAGGAGAAGGAGAAGGTGAAGTCTGGAGGGTGAAGCAGAAGAAGTAGAAGAAGGAGAAGGAGAAGGTGAAGTCAGGAGGGTGAATCAGAAGAAGTAGAAGAAGGAGAAGGAGAAGGTGAAGTCAGGAGGGTGAATCAGAAGAAGCAGAAGAAGGAGAAGAAGAAGGTGAAGTTAGGAGGGTGAATCAGAAGAAGCAGAAGAAGGAGAAGGAGCAGGTGATGTCAGCGGGATGAAGCAGAAGAAGGAGAAGAAGGAGAAGGAGAAGGTGAAGTCAGGACGGTGAAGCAGAAGAAGCAGAAGAAGGAGAAGGAGAATGTGAAGTCTGGAGGGTGAATCAGAATAAGTAGAAGAAGGAGAAGGAGAAGGTCAAGTCTGGAGGGTGAATCAGAAGAAGTAGAAGAAGGAGAAGGAGAAGGTGAAGTCTGGAGGGTGAAGCAGAAGAAGTAGAAGAAGGAGAAGGAGAAGGTGAAGTCAGGAGGGTGAATCAGAAGAAGTAGAAGAAGGAGAAGGAGAAGGTGAAGTCAGGAGGGTGAATCAGAAGAAGCAGAAGAAGGAGAAGGAGAAGGTGAAGTCTGGAGGGTGAATCAGAAGAAGTAGAAGAAGGAGAAGGAGAAGGTGTTGTCTGGAGGGTGAATCAGAAGAAGTAGACGAAGGAGAAGGAGAAGGTGAAGTCTGGAGGGTGAATCAGAAGAAGCAGATGAAGGAGCAGGAGAAGGTGAAGTATGGAGGGTGAATCAGAAGAAGCAGAAGAAGGAGAAGGAGAAGGTGAAGTCTGGAGGGTGAATCAGAAGAAGCAGAATAAGGAGAAGGAGAATGTGAAGTCTGGAGGGTGAATAAGAAGAAGCAGAAAAAGGAGAAGGAGAAGGTGAAGTCTGAAGGGTGAATCAGAAGAAGTAGAAGAAGGAGAAGGAGAAGGTGAAGTCTGGAGGGTGAAGCAGAAGAAGTAGAAGAAGGAGAAGGAGAAGGTGAAGTCAGGAGGGTGAATCAGAAGAAGTAGAAGAAGGAGAAGGAGAAGGTGAAGTCAGGAGGGTGAATCAGAAGAAGCAGAAGAAGGAGAAGGAGAAGGTGAAGTCTGGAGGGTGAATCAGAAGAATCAGAAGAAGGAGAAGGAGAAGGTGAAGTCTGGAGGGTGAATCAGAAGAAGCAGAAGAAAGAGAAGGAGAAGGTGAAGTCTGGAGGGTGAAGCAGAAGAAACAGAAGAAGGAGAAGGAGAAGGTGAAGACTGGAGGGTGAATCAGAAGAAGTAGAAGAAGGAGAAGGAGAAGGTGAAGTCTGGAGGGTGAATCAGAAGAAGTAGAAGAAGGAGAAGGAGAAGGTGATGTCTGGAGTGTGAATCAGAAGAAGCAGAAGAAGGAGAAGGAGAAGGTGAAGTCTGGAGGGTGAATCAGAAGAAGCAGAAGAAGGAGAAGGAGAAGATGAAGTCTGGAGGGTGAATCAGAAGATGTAGAAGAAGGAGAAGGAGAAGGTGAGGTCTGGAGGGTGAATCAGAAGAAGCAGAAGAAGGAGAAGGAGAAGGTGAAGTCTGGAGGGTGAATCAGAAGACGCAGAAGAAGGAGAAGGAGAAGGTGAAGCCTGGAGGGTGAATCAGAAGAAGCAGAAGAAGGAGAAGGAGAAGGTGAAGTCAGGAGGGTGAATCAGAAGAAGCAGAAGAAGGAGAAGGAGAAGGTGAAGTTAGGAGGGTGAATCAGAAGAAGCAGAAGAAGGAGAAGGAGCAGGTGATGTCAGGGGGATGAAGCAGAAGAAGTAGAAGAAGGAGAAGGAGAAGGTGAAGTCAGGACGGTGAAGCAGAAGAAGCAGAAGAAGGAGAAGGAGAAGGTGAAGTCTGGAGGGTGAATCAGAAGAAGTAGAAGAAGGAGAAGGAGAAGGTCAAGTCTGGAGGGTGAATCAGAAGAAGTAGAAGAAGGAGAAGGAGAAGGTGAAGTCTGGAGGGTGAAGCAGAAGAAGTAGAAGAAGGAGAAGGAGAAGGTGAAGTCAGGAGGGTGAATCAGAAGAAGTAGAAGAAGGAGAAGGAGAAGGTGAAGTCAGGAGGGTGAATCAGAAGAAGCAGAAGAAGGAGAAGAAGAAGGTGAAGTCTGGAGGGTGAATCAGAAGAATCAGAAGAAGGAGAAGGAGAAGGTGAAGTCTGGAGGGTGAATCAGAAGAAGCAGAAGAAAGAGAAGGAGAAGGTGAAGTCTGGAGGGAGAATCAGAAGAAGTAGAAGAAGGAGAAGGAGAAGGTGAAGTCTGGAGTGTGAATCAGAAGAAGCAGAAGAAGGAGAAGGAGAAGGTGAAGTCTGGAGGGTGAATCAGAAGAAGCAGAATAAGGAGAAGGAGAAGGTGAAGTCTGGAGGGTGAATCAGAAGAAGCAGAATAAGGAGAAGGAGAAGGTGAAGTCTGGAGGGTGAATCAGAAGAAGCAGAATAAGGAGAAGGAGAAGGTGAAGTCTGGAGGGTGAATCAGAAGAAGGAGAAGAAGGAGAAGGAGAAGATGAAGTCTGGAGGGTGAATCAGAAGAAGTAGAAGAAGGAGAAGGAGAAGGTGAAGTCTGGAGGGTGAAGCAGAAGAAGTAGAAGAAGGAGAAGGAGAAGGTGAAGTCAGGAGGGTGAATCAGAAGAAGCAGAAGAAGGAGAAGGAGAAGGTGAAGTCTGGAGGGTGAATCAGAAGAATCAGAAGAAGGAGAAGGAGAAGGTGAAGTCTGGAGGGTGAATCAGAAGAAGCAGAAGAAAGAGAAGGAGAAGGTGAAGTCTGGATTGTGAAGCAGAAGAAACAGAAGAAGGAGAAGGAGAAGGTGAAGACTGGAGGGTGAATCAGAAGAAGTAGAAGAAGGAGAAGGAGAAGGTGAAGTCTGGAGGGTGAATCAGAAGAAGTAGAAGAAGGAGAAGGAGAAGGTGAAGTCTGGAGGGTGAATCAGAAGAAGCAGAAGAAGGAGAAGGAGAAGGTGAAGTCTGGAGGGTGAATCAGAAGAAGCAGAAGAAGGAGAAGGAGCAGATGAAGTCTGGAGGGTGAATCAGAAGAAGTAGAAGAAGGAGAAGGAGAAGGTATAGTCTGGAGGGTGAATCAGAAGTAGTAGAAGAAGGAGAAGTAGAAGGTGAAGTCTGGACGGTGAATCAGAAGAAACAGAAGAAGGAGAAGGAGAAGGTGAAGTCTGGAGGGTGAATCAGAAGAAGTAGAAGAAGGAGAAGGAGAAGATGTAGTCTGGAGGGTGAATCAGAAGAAGTAGACGAAGGAGAAGGAGAAGGTGAAGTCTGGAGGGTGAATCAGAAGAAGCAGAAGAAGGAAATGGAGAAGGTGAAGTCTGGAGGGTGAATCAGAAGAAGTAGAAGAAGGAGAAGGAGAAGGTGAAGTCAGGAGGGTGAATCAGAAGAAGCAGAAGAAGGAGAAGGAGAAGGTGAAGTCTGGAGGGTGAATCAGAAGAATCAGAAGAAGGAGAAGGAGAAGGTGAAGTCTGGAGGGTGAATCAGAAGAAGCAGAAGAAAGAGAAGGAGAAGGTGAAGTCTGGAGGGTGAAGCAGAAGAAACAGAAGAAGGAGAAGGAGAAGGTGAAGACTGGAGGGTGAATCAGAAGAAGTGGAAGAAGGAGAAGGAGAAGGTGAAGTCTGGAGGGTGAATCAGAAGAAGTAGAAGAAGGAGAAGGAGAAGGTGATGTCTGGAGTGTGAATCAGAAGAAGCAGAAGAAGGAGAAGGAGAAGGTGAAGTCTGGAGGGTGAATCAGAAGAAGCAGAAGAAGGAGAAGGAGAAGATGAAGTCTGGAGGGTGAATCAGAAGAAGTAGAAGAAGGAGAAGGAGAAGTTGAGGTCTGGAGGGTGAATCAGAAGAAGCAGAAGAAGGAGAAGGAGAAGGTGAAGTCTGGAGGGTGAATCAGAAGAAGCAGAAGAAGGAGAAGGAGAAGGTGAAGTCTGGAGGGTGAATCAGAAGAAGCAGAAGAAGGAGAAGGAGAAGGTGAAGTCAGGAGGGTGAATCAGAAGAAGCAGAAGAAGGAGAAGGAGAAGGTGAAGTTAGGAGGGTGAATCAGAAGAAGCAGAAGAAGGAGAAGGAGCAGGTGATGTCAGGGGAATGAAGCAGAAGAAGTAGAAGAAGGAGAAGGAGAAGGTGAAGTCAGGACGGTGAGGCAGAAGAAGCAGAAGAAGGAGAAGGAGAAGGTGAAGTCTGGAGGGTGAATCAGAAGAAGTAGAAGAAGGAGAAGGAGAAGGTCAAGTCTGGAGGGTGAATCAGAAGAAGTAGAAGAAGGAGAAGGAGAAGGTGAAGTCTGGAGGGTGAAGCAGAAGAAGTAGAAGAAGGAGAAGGAGAAGGTGAAGTCAGGAGGGTGAATCAGAAGAAGTAGAAGAAGGAGAAGGAGAAGGTGAAGTCAGGATGGTGAATCAGAAGAAGCAGAAGAAGGAGAAGAAGAAGGTGAAGTTAGCAGGGTGAATCAGAAGAAGCAGAAGAAGGAGAAGGAGCAGGTGATGTCAGCGGGATGAAGCAGAAGAAGGAGAAGAAGGAGAAGGAGAAGGTGAAGTCAGGACGGTGAAGCAGAAGAAGCAGAAGAAGGAGAAGGAGAATGTGAAGTCTGGAGGGTGAATCAGAATAAGTAGAAGAAGGAGAAGGAGAAGGTCAAGTCTGGAGGGTGAATCAGAAGAAGTAGAAGAAGGAGAAGGAGAAGGTGAAGTCTGGAGGGTGAAGCAGAAGAAGTAGAAGAAGGAGAAGGAGAAGGTGAAGTCAGGAGGGTGAATCAGAAGAAGTAGAAGAAGGAGAAGGAGAAGGTGAAGTCAGGAGGGTGAATCAGAAGAAGCAGAAGAAGGAGAAGGAGAAGGTGAAGTCTGGAGGGTGAATCAGAAGAAGTAGAAGAAGGAGAAGGAGAAGGTGTTGTCTGGAGGGTGAATCAGAAGAAGTAGACGAAGGAGAAGGAGAAGGTGAAGTCTGGAGGGTGAATCAGAAGAAGCAGATGAAGGAGCAGGAGAAGGTGAAGTATGGAGGGTGAATCAGAAGAAGCAGAAGAAGGAGAAGGAGAAGGTGAAGTCTGGAGGGTGAATCAGAAGAAGCAGAATAAGGAGAAGGAGAATGTGAAGTCTGGAGGGTGAATAAGAAGAAGCAGAAAAAGGAGAAGGAGAAGGTGAAGTCAGGAGGGTGAATCAGAAGAAGTAGAAGAAGGAGAAGGAGAAGGTGAAGTCAGGAGGGTGAATCAGAAGAAGCAGAATAAGGAGAAGGAGAAGGTGAAGTCTGGAGGGTGAATCAGAAGAAGCAGAAGAAGGAGAAGGAGAAGATGAAGTCTGGAGGGTGAATCAGAAGAAGTAGAAGAAGGAGAAGGAGAAGGTGAAGTCTGGAGGGTGAAGCAGAAGAAGTAGAAGAAGGAGAAGGAGAAGGTGAAGTCAGGAGGGTGAATCAGAAGAAGCAGAAGAAGGAGAAGGAGAAGGTGAAGTCTGGAGGGTGAATCAGAAGAATCAGAAGAAGGAGAAGGAGAAGGTGAAGTCTGGAGGGTGAAGCAGAAGAAGTAGAAGAAGGAGAAGGAGAAGGTGAAGTCAGGAGGGTGAATCAGAAGAAGTAGAAGAAGGAGAAGGAGAAGGTGAAGTCAGGAGGGTGAATCAGAAGAAGCAGAAGAAGGAGAAGAAGAAGGTGAAGTTAGGAGGGTGAATCAGAAGAAGCAGAAGAAGGAGAAGGAGCAGGTGATGTCAGCGGGATGAAGCAGAAGAAGGAGAAGAAGGAGAAGGAGAAGGTGAAGTCAGGACGGTGAAGCAGAAGAAGCAGAAGAAGGAGAAGGAGAATGTGAAGTCTGGAGGGTGAATCAGAATAAGTAGAAGAAGGAGAAGGAGAAGGTCAAGTCTGGAGGGTGAATCAGAAGAAGTAGAAGAAGGAGAAGGAGAAGGTGAAGTCTGGAGGGTGAAGCAGAAGAAGTAGAAGAAGGAGAAGGAGAAGGTGAAGTCAGGAGGGTGAATCAGAAGAAGTAGAAGAAGGAGAAGGAGAAGGTGAAGTCAGGAGGGTGAATCAGAAGAAGCAGAAGAAGGAGAAGGAGAAGGTGAAGTCTGGAGGGTGAATCAGAAGAAGTAGAAGAAGGAGAAGGAGAAGGTGTTGTCTGGAGGGTGAATCAGAAGAAGTAGACGAAGGAGAAGGAGAAGGTGAAGTCTGGAGGGTGAATCAGAAGAAGCAGATGAAGGAGCAGGAGAAGGTGAAGTATGGAGGGTGAATCAGAAGAAGCAGAAGAAGGAGAAGGAGAAGGTGAAGTCTGGAGGGTGAATCAGAAGAAGCAGAATAAGGAGAAGGAGAATGTGAAGTCTGGAGGGTGAATAAGAAGAAGCAGAAAAAGGAGAAGGAGAAGGTGAAGTCAGGAGGGTGAATCAGAAGAAGTAGAAGAAGGAGAAGGAGAAGGTGAAGTCAGGAGGGTGAATCAGAAGAAGCAGAATAAGGAGAAGGAGAAGGTGAAGTCTGGAGGGTGAATCAGAAGAAGCAGAAGAAGGAGAAGGAGAAGATGAAGTCTGGAGGGTGAATCAGAAGAAGTAGAAGAAGGAGAAGGAGAAGGTGAAGTCTGGAGGGTGAAGCAGAAGAAGTAGAAGAAGGAGAAGGAGAAGGTGAAGTCAGGAGGGTGAATCAGAAGAAGCAGAAGAAGGAGAAGGAGAAGGTGAAGTCTGGAGGGTGAATCAGAAGAATCAGAAGAAGGAGAAGGAGAAGGTGAAGTCTGGAGGGTGAATCAGAAGAAGCAGAAGAAAGAGAAGGAGAAGGTGAAGTCTGGATTGTGAAGCAGAAGAAACAGAAGAAGGAGAAGGAGAAGGTGAAGACTGGAGGGTGAATCAGAAGAAGTAGAAGAAGGAGAAGGAGAAGGTGAAGTCTGGAGGGTGAATCAGAAGAAGTAGAAGAAGGAGAAGGAGAAGGTGAAGTCTGGAGGGTGATTCAGAAGAAGCAGAAGAAGGAGAAGGAGAAGGTGAAGTCTGGAGGGTGAATCAGAAGAAGCAGAAGAAGGAGAAGGAGCAGATGAAGTCTGGAGGGTGAATCAGAAGAAGTAGAAGAAGGAGAAGGAGAAGGTAAAGTCTGGAGGGTGAATCAGAAGTAGTATAAGAAGGAGAAGTAGAAGGTGAAGTCTGGACGGTGAATCAGAAGAAACAGAAGAAGGAGAAGGAGAAGGTGAAGTCTGGAGGGTGAATCAGAAGAAGTAGAAGAAGGAGAAGGAGAAGATGTAGTCTGGAGGGTGAATCAGAAGAAGTAGACGAAGGAGAAGGAGAAGGTGAAGTCTGGAGTGTGAATCAGAAGAAGCAGAAGAAGGAGAAGGAGAAGGTGAAGTCTGGAGGGTGAATCAGAAGAAGCAGAATAAGGAGAAGGAGAAGGTGAAGTCTGGAGGGTGAATCAGAAGAAGCAGAATAAGGAGAAGGAGAAGGTGAAGTCTGGAGGGTGAATCAGAAGAAGCAGAATAAGGAGAAGGAGAAGGTGAAGTCTGGAGGGTGAATCAGAAGAAGCAGAAGAAGGAGAAGGAGAAGATGAAGTCTGGAGGGTGAATCAGAAGAAGTAGAAGAAGGAGAAGGAGAAGGTGAAGTCTGGAGGGTGAAGCAGAAGAAGTAGAAGAAGGAGAAGGAGAAGGTGAAGTCAGGAGGGTGAATCAGAAGAAGCAGAAGAAGGAGAAGGAGAAGGTGAAGTCTGGAGGGTGAATCAGAAGAATCAGAAGAAGGAGAAGGAGAAGGTGAAGTCTGGAGGGTGAATCAGAAGAAGCAGAAGAAAGAGAAGGAGAAGGTGAAGTCTGGATTGTGAAGCAGAAGAAACAGAAGAAGGAGAAGGAGAAGGTGAAGACTGGAGGGTGAATCAGAAGAAGTAGAAGAAGGAGAAGGAGAAGGTGAAGTCTGGAGGGTGAATCAGAAGAATCAGAAGAAGGAGAAGGAGAAGGTGAAGTCTGGAGGGTGAATCAGAAGAAGCAGAAGAAAGAGAAGGAGAAGGTGAAGTCTGGAGGGTGAAGCAGAAGAAACAGAAGAAGGAGAAGGAGAAGGTGAAGACTGGAGGGTGAATCAGAAGAAGTGGAAGAAGGAGAAGGAGAAGGTGAAGTCTGGAGGGTGAATCAGAAGAAGTAGAAGAAGGAGAAGGAGAAGGTGATGTCTGGAGTGTGAATCAGAAGAAGCAGAAGAAGGAGAAGGAGAAGGTGAAGTCTGGAGGGTGAATCAGAAGAAGCAGAAGAAGGAGAAGGAGAAGATGAAGTCTGGAGGGTGAATCAGAAGAAGTAGAAGAAGGAGAAGGAGAAGTTGAGGTCTGGAGGGTGAATCAGAAGAAGCAGAAGAAGGAGAAGGAGAAGGTGAAGTCTGGAGGGTGAATCAGAAGAAGCAGAAGAAGGAGAAGGAGAAGGTGAAGTCTGGAGGGTGAATCAGAAGAAGCAGAAGAAGGAGAAGGAGAAGGTGAAGTCAGGAGGGTGAATCAGAAGAAGCAGAAGAAGGAGAAGGAGAAGGTGAAGTTAGGAGGGTGAATCAGAAGAAGCAGAAGAAGGAGAAGGAGCAGGTGATGTCAGGGGAATGAAGCAGAAGAAGTAGAAGAAGGAGAAGGAGAAGGTGAAGTCAGGACGGTGAGGCAGAAGAAGCAGAAGAAGGAGAAGGAGAAGGTGAAGTCTGGAGGGTGAATCAGAAGAAGTAGAAGAAGGAGAAGGAGAAGGTCAAGTCTGGAGGGTGAATCAGAAGAAGTAGAAGAAGGAGAAGGAGAAGGTGAAGTCTGGAGGGTGAAGCAGAAGAAGTAGAAGAAGGAGAAGGAGAAGGTGAAGTCAGGAGGGTGAATCAGAAGAAGTAGAAGAAGGAGAAGGAGAAGGTGAAGTCAGGAGGGTGAATCAGAAGAAGCAGAAGAAGGAGAAGAAGAAGGTGAAGTTAGGAGGGTGAATCAGAAGAAGCAGAAGAAGGAGAAGGAGCAGGTGATGTCAGCGGGATGAAGCAGAAGAAGGAGAAGAAGGAGAAGGAGAAGGTGAAGTCAGGACGGTGAAGCAGAAGAAGCAGAAGAAGGAGAAGGAGAATGTGAAGTCTGGAGGGTGAATCAGAATAAGTAGAAGAAGGAGAAGGAGAAGGTCAAGTCTGGAGGGTGAATCAGAAGAAGTAGAAGAAGGAGAAGGAGAAGGTGAAGTCTGGAGGGTGAAGCAGAAGAAGTAGAAGAAGGAGAAGGTGAAGTCAGGAGGGTGAATCAGAAGAAGTAGAAGAAGGAGAAGGAGAAGGTGAAGTCAGGAGGGTGAATCAGAAGAAGCAGAAGAAGGAGAAGGAGAAGGTGAAGTCTGGAGGGTGAATCAGAAGAAGTAGAAGAAGGAGAAGGAGAAGGTGTTGTCTGGAGGGTGAATCAGAAGAAGTAGACGAAGGAGAAGGAGAAGGTGAAGTCTGGAGGGTGAATCAGAAGAAGCAGATGAAGGAGCAGGAGAAGGTGAAGTATGGAGGGTGAATCAGAAGAAGCAGAAGAAGGAGAAGGAGAAGGTGAAGTCTGGAGGGTGAATCAGAAGAAGCAGAATAAGGAGAAGGAGAATGTGAAGTCTGGAGGGTGAATAAGAAGAAGCAGAAAAAGGAGAAGGAGAAGGTGAAGTCAGGAGGGTGAATCAGAAGAAGTAGAAGAAGGAGAAGGAGAAGGTGAAGTCAGGAGGGTGAATCAGAAGAAGCAGAAGAAGGAGAAGGAGAAGGTGAAGTCTGGAGGGTGAATCAGAAGAATCAGAAGAAGGAGAAGGAGAAGGTGAAGTCTGGAGGGTGAATCAGAAGAAGCAGAAGAAAGAGAAGGAGAAGGTGAAGTCTGGAGGGTGAAGCAGAAGAAGTAGAAGAAGGAGAAGGAGAAGGTGAAGTCAGGAGGGTGAATCAGAAGAAGTAGAAGAAGGAGAAGGAGAAGGTGAAGTCAGGAGGGTGAATCAGAAGAAGCAGAAGAAGGAGAAGGAGAAGGTGAAGTCTGGAGGGTGAATCAGAAGAATCAGAAGAAGGAGAAGGAGAAGGTGAAGTCTGGAGGGTGAATCAGAAGAAGCAGAAGAAAGAGAAGGAGAAGGTGAAGTCTGGAGGGTGAAGCAGAAGAAACAGAAGAAGGAGAAGGAGAAGGTGAAGACTGGAGGGTGAATCAGAAGAAGTAGAAGAAGGAGAAGGAGAAGGTGAAGTCTGGAGGGTGAATCAGAAGAAGTAGAAGAAGGAGAAGGAGAAGGTGATGTCTGGAGCGTGAATCAGAAGAAGCAGAAGAAGGAGAAGGAGAAGGTGAAGTCTGGAGGGTGAATCAGAAGAAGCAGAAGAAGGAGAAGGAGAAGATGAAGTCTGGAGGGTGAATCAGAAGATGTAGAAGAAGGAGAAGGAGAAGGTGAGGTCTGGAGGGTGAATCAGAAGAAGCAGAAGAAGGAGAAGGAGAAGGTGAAGTCTGGAGGGTGAATCAGAAGACGCAGAAGAAGGAGAAGGAGAAGGTGAAGTCTGGAGGGTGAATCAGAAGAAGCAGAAGAAGGAGAAGGAGAAGGTGAAGTCAGGAGGGTGAATCAGAAGAAGCAGAAGAAGGAGAAGGAGAAGGTGAAGTTAGGAGGGTGAATCAGAAGAAGCAGAAGAAGGAGAAGGAGCAGGTGATGTCAGGGGGATGAAGCAGAAGAAGTAGAAGAAGGAGAAGGAGAAGGTGAAGTCAGGACGGTGAAGCAGAAGAAGCAGAAGAAGGAGAAGGAGAAGGTGAAGTCTGGAGGGTGAATCAGAAGAAGTAGAAGAAGGAGAAGGAGAAGGTCAAGTCTGGAGGGTGAATCAGAAGAAGTAGAAGAAGGAGAAGGAGAAGGTGAAGTCTGGAGGGTGAAGCAGAAGAAGTAGAAGAAGGAGAAGGAGAAGGTGAAGTCAGGAGGGTGAATCAGAAGAAGTAGAAGAAGGAGAAGGAGAAGGTGAAGTCATGAGGGTGAATCAGAAGAAGCAGAAGAAGGAGAAGAAGAAGGTGAAGTCTGGAGGGTGAATCAGAAGAATCAGAAGAAGGAGAAGGAGAAGGTGAAGTCTGGAGGGTGAATCAGAAGAAGCAGAAGAAAGAGAAGGAGAAGGTGAAGTCTGGAGGGAGAATCAGAAGAAGTAGAAGAAGGAGAAGGAGAAGGTGAAGTCTGGAGTGTGAATCAGAAGAAGCAGAAGAAGGAGAAGGAGAAGGTGAAGTCTGGAGGGTGAATCAGAAGAAGCAGAATAAGGAGAAGGAGAAGGTGAAGTCTGGAGGGTGAATCAGAAGAAGCAGAAGAAGGAGAAGGAGAAGGTGAAGTCGGGAGGGTGAATCAGAAGAAGCAGAAGAAGGAGAAGGAGAAGGTGAAGTTAGGAGGGTGAATCAGAAGAAGCAGAAGAAGGAGAAGGAGCAGGTGATGTCAGCGGGATGAAGCAGAAGAAGTAGAAGAAGGAGAAGGAGAAGGTGAAGTCAGGACGGTGAAGCAGAAGAAGCAGAAGAAGGAGAAGGAGAAGGTGAAGTCTGGAGGGTGAATGAGAAGAAGTAGAAGAAGGAGAAGGAGAAGGTGAAGTCTGGAGGGTGAATCAGAAGAAGCAGAATAAGGAGAAGGAGAAGGTGAAGTCTGGAGGGTGAATCAGAAGAAGCAGAAGAAGGAGAAGGAGAAGGTGAAGTCTGGAGGGTGAATCAGAAGAAGTAGAAGAAGGAGAAGGAGAAGGTCAAGTCTGGAGGGTGAATCAGAAGAAGTAAAAGAAGGAGAAGAAGAAGGTGAAGTCTGGAGGGTGAAGCAGAAGAAGTAGAAGAAGGAGAAGGAGAAGGTGAAGTCAGGAGGGTGAATCAGAAGAAGCAGAAGAAGGAGAAGGAGAAGGTGAAGTCTGGAGGGTGAATCAGAAGAATCAGAAGAAGGAGAAGGAGAAGGTGAAGTCTGGAGGGTGAATCAGAAGAAGCAGAAGAAAGAGAAGGAGAAGGTGAAGTCTGGATTGTGAAGCAGAAGAAACAGAAGAAGGAGAAGGAGAAGGTGAAGACTGGAGGGTGAATCAGAAGAAGTAGAAGAAGGAGAAGGAGAAGGTGAAGTCTGGAGGGTGAATCAGAAGAAGTAGAAGAAGGAGAAGGAGAAGGTGAAGTCTGGAGGGTGAATCAGAAGAAGCAGAAGAAGGAGAAGGAGAAGGTGAAGTCTGGAGGGTGAATCAGAAGAAGCAGAAGAAGGAGAAGGAGCAGATGAAGTCTGGAGGGTGAATCAGAAGAAGTAGAAGAAGGAGAAGGAGAAGGTAAAGTCTGGAGGGTGAATCAGAAGTAGTAGAAGAAGGAGAAGTAGAAGGTGAAGTCTGGACGGTGAATCAGAAGAAACAGAAGAAGGAGAAGGAGAAGGTGAAGTCTGGAGGGTGAATCAGAAGAAGTAGAAGAAGGAGAAGGAGAAGATGTAGTCTGGAGGGTGAATCAGAAGAAGTAGACGAAGGAGAAGGAGAAGGTGAAGTCTGGAGGGTGAATCAGAAGAAGCAGAAGAAGGAAATGGAGAAGGTGAAGTCTGGAGGGTGAATCAGAAGAAGTAGAAGAAGGAGAAGGAGAAGGTGAAGTCAGGAGGGTGAATCAGAAGAAGCAGAAGAAGGAGAAGGAGAAGGTGAAGTCTGGAGGGTGAATCAGAAGAATCAGAAGAAGGAGAAGGAGAAGGTGAAGTCTGGAGGGTGAATCAGAAGAAGCAGAAGAAAGAGAAGGAGAAGGTGAAGTCTGGAGGGTGAAGCAGAAGAAACAGAAGAAGGAGAAGGAGAAGGTGAAGACTGGAGGGTGAATCAGAAGAAGTGGAAGAAGGAGAAGGAGAAGGTGAAGTCTGGAGGGTGAATCAGAAGAAGTAGAAGAAGGAGAAGGAGAAGGTGATGTCTGGAGTGTGAATCAGAAGAAGCAGAAGAAGGAGAAGGAGAAGGTGAAGTCTGGAGGGTGAATCAGAAGAAGCAGAAGAAGGAGAAGGAGAAGATGAAGTCTGGAGGGTGAATCAGAAGAAGTAGAAGAAGGAGAAGGAGAAGTTGAGGTCTGGAGGGTGAATCAGAAGAAGCAGAAGAAGGAGAAGGAGAAGGTGAAGTCTGGAGGGTGAATCAGAAGAAGCAGAAGAAGGAGAAGGAGAAGGTGAAGTCTGGAGGGTGAATCAGAAGAAGCAGAAGAAGGAGAAGGAGAAGGTGAAGTCAGGAGGGTGAATCAGAAGAAGCAGAAGAAGGAGAAGGAGAAGGTGAAGTTAGGAGGGTGAATCAGAAGAAGCAGAAGAAGGAGAAGGAGCAGGTGATGTCAGGGGAATGAAGCAGAAGAAGTAGAAGAAGGAGAAGGAGAAGGTGAAGTCAGGACGGTGAGGCAGAAGAAGCAGAAGAAGGAGAAGGAGAAGGTGAAGTCTGGAGGGTGAATCAGAAGAAGTAGAAGAAGGAGAAGGAGAAGGTCAAGTCTGGAGGGTGAATCAGAAGAAGTAGAAGAAGGAGAAGGAGAAGGTGAAGTCTGGAGGGTGAAGCAGAAGAAGTAGAAGAAGGAGAAGGAGAAGGTGAAGTCAGGAGGGTGAATCAGAAGAAGTAGAAGAAGGAGAAGGAGAAGGTGAAGTCAGGAGGGTGAATCAGAAGAAGCAGAAGAAGGAGAAGAAGAAGGTGAAGTTAGGAGGGTGAATCAGAAGAAGCAGAAGAAGGAGAAGGAGCAGGTGATGTCAGCGGGATGAAGCAGAAGAAGGAGAAGAAGGAGAAGGAGAAGGTGAAGTCAGGACGGTGAAGCAGAAGAAGCAGAAGAAGGAGAAGGAGAATGTGAAGTCTGGAGGGTGAATCAGAATAAGTAGAAGAAGGAGAAGGAGAAGGTCAAGTCTGGAGGGTGAATCAGAAGAAGTAGAAGAAGGAGAAGGAGAAGGTGAAGTCTGGAGGGTGAAGCAGAAGAAGTAGAAGAAGGAGAAGGAGAAGGTGAAGTCAGGAGGGTGAATCAGAAGAAGTAGAAGAAGGAGAAGGAGAAGGTGAAGTCAGGAGGGTGAATCAGAAGAAGCAGAAGAAGGAGAAGGAGAAGGTGAAGTCTGGAGGGTGAATCAGAAGAAGTAGAAGAAGGAGAAGGAGAAGGTGTTGTCTGGAGGGTGAATCAGAAGAAGTAGACGAAGGAGAAGGAGAAGGTGAAGTCTGGAGGGTGAATCAGAAGAAGCAGATGAAGGAGCAGGAGAAGGTGAAGTATGGAGGGTGAATCAGAAGAAGCAGAAGAAGGAGAAGGAGAAGGTGAAGTCTGGAGGGTGAATCAGAAGAAGCAGAATAAGGAGAAGGAGAATGTGAAGTCTGGAGGGTGAATAAGAAGAAGCAGAAAAAGGAGAAGGAGAAGGTGAAGTCAGGAGGTTGAATCAGAAGAAGTAGAAGAAGGAGAAGGAGAAGGTGAAGTCAGGAGGGTGAATCAGAAGAAGCAGAAGAAGGAGAAGGAGAAGGTGAAGTCTGGAGGGTGAATCAGAAGAATCAGAAGAAGGAGAAGGAGAAGGTGAAGTCTGGAGGGTGAATCAGAAGAAGCAGAAGAAAGAGAAGGAGAAGGTGAAGTCTGGAGGGTGAAGCAGAAGAAGTAGAAGAAGGAGAAGGAGAAGGTGAAGTCAGGAGGGTGAATCAGAAGAAGTAGAAGAAGGAGAAGGAGAAGGTGAAGTCAGGAGGGTGAATCAGAAGAAGCAGAAGAAGGAGAAGGAGAAGGTGAAGTCTGGAGGGTGAATCAGAAGAATCAGAAGAAGGAGAAGGAGAAGGTGAAGTCTGGAGGGTGAATCAGAAGAAGCAGAAGAAAGAGAAGGAGAAGGTGAAGTCTGGAGGGTGAAGCAGAAGAAACAGAAGAAGGAGAAGGAGAAGGTGAAGACTGGAGGGTGAATCAGAAGAAGTAGAAGAAGGAGAAGGAGAAGGTGAAGTCTGGAGGGTGAATCAGAAGAAGTAGAAGAAGGAGAAGGAGAAGGTGATGTCTGGAGCGTGAATCAGAAGAAGCAGAAGAAGGAGAAGGAGAAGGTGAAGTCTGGAGGGTGAATCAGAAGAAGCAGAAGAAGGAGAAGGAGAAGATGAAGTCTGGAGGGTGAATCAGAAGATGTAGAAGAAGGAGAAGGAGAAGGTGAGGTCTGGAGGGTGAATCAGAAGAAGCAGAAGAAGGAGAAGGAGAAGGTGAAGTCTGGAGGGTGAATCAGAAGACGCAGAAGAAGGAGAAGGAGAAGGTGAAGTCTGGAGGGTGAATCAGAAGAAGCAGAAGAAGGAGAAGGAGAAGGTGAAGTCAGGAGGGTGAATCAGAAGAAGCAGAAGAAGGAGAAGGAGAAGGTGAAGTTAGGAGGGTGAATCAGAAGAAGCAGAAGAAGGAGAAGGAGCAGGTGATGTCAGGGGGATGAAGCAGAAGAAGTAGAAGAAGGAGAAGGAGAAGGTGAAGTCAGGACGGTGAAGCAGAAGAAGCAGAAGAAGGAGAAGGAGAAGGTGAAGTCTGGAGGGTGAATCAGAAGAAGTAGAAGAAGGAGAAGGAGAAGGTCAAGTCTGGAGGGTGAATCAGAAGAAGTAGAAGAAGGAGAAGGAGAAGGTGAAGTCTGGAGGGTGAAGCAGAAGAAGTAGAAGAAGGAGAAGGAGAAGGTGAAGTCAGGAGGGTGAATCAGAAGAAGTAGAAGAAGGAGAAGGAGAAGGTGAAGTCATGAGGGTGAATCAGAAGAAGCAGAAGAAGGAGAAGAAGAAGGTGAAGTCTGGAGGGTGAATCAGAAGAATCAGAAGAAGGAGAAGGAGAAGGTGAAGTCTGGAGGGTGAATCAGAAGAAGCAGAAGAAAGAGAAGGAGAAGGTGAAGTCTGGAGGGAGAATCAGAAGAAGTAGAAGAAGGAGAAGGAGAAGGTGAAGTCTGGAGTGTGAATCAGAAGAAGCAGAAGAAGGAGAAGGAGAAGGTGAAGTCTGGAGGGTGAATCAGAAGAAGCAGAATAAGGAGAAGGAGAAGGTGAAGTCTGGAGGGTGAATCAGAAGAAGCAGAATAAGGAGAAGGAGAAGGTGAAGTCTGGAGGGTGAATCAGAAGAAGCAGAATAAGGAGAAGGAGAAGGTGAAGTCTGGAGGGTGAATCAGAAGAAGCAGAAGAAGGAGAAGGAGAAGATGAAGTCTGGAGGGTGAATCAGAAGAAGTAGAAGAAGGAGAAGGAGAAGGTGAAGTCTGGAGGGTGAAGCAGAAGAAGTAGAAGAAGGAGAAGGAGAAGGTGAAGTCAGGAGGGTGAATCAGAAGAAGCAGAAGAAGGAGAAGGAGAAGGTGAAGTCTGGAGGGTGAATCAGAAGAATCAGAAGAAGGAGAAGGAGAAGGTGAAGTCTGGAGGGTGAATCAGAAGAAGCAGAAGAAAGAGAAGGAGAAGTTGAAGTCTGGATTGTGAAGCAGAAGAAACAGAAGAAGGAGAAGGAGAAGGTGAAGACTGGAGGGTGAATCAGAAGAAGTAGAAGAAGGAGAAGGAGAAGGTGAAGTCTGGAGGGTGAATCAGAAGAAGGAGAAGAAGGAGAAGGAGAAGGTGAAGTCTGGAGGGTGAATCAGAAGAAGCAGAAGAAGGAGAAGGAGAAGGTGAAGTCTGGAGGGTGAATCAGAAGAAGCAGAAGAAGGAGAAGGAGCAGATGAAGTCTGGAGGGTGAATCAGAAGAAGTAGAAGAAGGAGAAGGAGAAGGTAAAGTCTGGAGGGTGAATCAGAAGTAGTAGAAGAAGGAGAAGTAGAAGGTGAAGTCTGGACGGTGAATCAGAAGAAACAGAAGAAGGAGAAGGAGAAGGTGAAGTCTGGAGGGTGAATCAGAAGAAGTAGAAGAAGGAGAAGGAGAAGATGTAGTCTGGAGGGTGAATCAGAAGAAGTAGACGAAGGAGAAGGAGAAGGTGAAGTCTGGAGGGTGAATCAGAAGAAGCAGAAGAAGGAAATGGAGAAGGTGAAGTCTGGAGGGTGAATCAGAAGAAGTAGAAGAAGGAGAAGGAGAAGGTGAAGTCTGGAGGGTGAATCAGAAGAAGCAGAAGAAGGAGAAGGAGAAGGTGAAGTCTGGAGGGTGAATCAGAAGAAGCAGAAGAAGGAGAAGGAGAAGGAGAAGTCTGGAGGGTGAATCAGAAGAAGCAGAAGAAGGAGAAGGAGAAGGTGAAGTCTGGAGGGTGAAGCAGAAGAAGTAGAAGAAGCAGAAGGAGAAGGTGAAGTCAGGAGGGTGAATCAGAAGAAGTAGAAGAAGGAGAAGGAGAAGGTGAAGTCAGGAGGGTGAATCAGAAGAAGCAGAAGAAGGAGAAGGAGAAGGTGAAGTCTGGAGGGTGAATCAGAAGAATCAGAAGAAGGAGAAGGAGAAGGTGAAGTCTGGAGGGTGAATCAGAAGAAGCAGAAGAAGGAGAAGGAGAAGGTGAAGTCTGGAGGGTGAATCAGAAGAAGCAGAAGAAGGAGAGGGAGAAGGTGAAGTCAGGAGGGTGAATCAGAAGAAGCAGAAGAAGGAGAAGGAGAAGGTGAAGTTAGGAGGGTGAATCAGAAGAAGCAGAAGAAGGAGAAGGAGCAGGTGATGTCAGCGGGATGAAGCAGAAGAAGTAGAAGAAGGAGAAGGTGAAGTCAGGACGGTGAAGCAGAAGAAGCAGAAGAAGGAGAAGGAGAAGGTGAAGTCTGGAGGGTGAATGAGAAGAAGGAGAAGAAGGAGAAGGAGAAGGTGAAGTCTGGAGGGTGAATCAGAAGAAGCAGAATAAGGAGAAGGAGAAGGTGAAGTCTGGAGGGTGAATCAGAAGAAGCAGAAGAAGGAGAAGGAGAAGGTGAGGTCTGGAGGGTGAATCAGAAGAAGGAGAAGAAGGAGAAGGAGAAGGTCAAGTCTGGAGGGTGAATCAGAAGAAGTAAAAGAAGGAGAAGAAGAAGGTGAAGTCTGGAGGGTGAATCAGAAGAATCAGAAGAAGGAGAAGGAGAAGTTGAAGTCTGGAGGGTGAATCAAAAGAAGCAGAAGAAAGAGAAGGAGAAGGTGAAGTCTGGAGGGTTAATCAGAAGAAGTAGAAGAAGGAGAAGGAGAAGGTGAAGTCTGGAGTGTGAATCAGAAGAAGCAGAAGAAGGAGAAGGAGAAGGTGAAGTCTGGTGGGTGAATCAGAAGAAGTAGAAGAAGGAGAAGGAGAAGGTGAAGTCAGGAGGGTGAATCAGAAGAAGCAGAAGAAGGAGAAGAAGAAGTTGAAGTCTGGAGGGTGAATCAGAAGAATCAGAAGAAGGAGAAGGAGAAGGTGAAGTCTGGAGGGTGAATCAGAAGAAGCAGAAGAAAGAGAAGTAGAAGGTGAAGTCTGGAGGGTGAATCAGAAGAAGTAGAAGAAGGAGAAGGAGAAGGTGAAGTCTGGAGTGTGAATCAGAAGAAGCAGAAGAAGGAGTAGGAGAAGGTGAAGTCTGGAGGGTGAATCAGAAGAAGCAGAAGAAGGAGAAGGAGAAGGTGAAGTCTGGAGGGTGAATCAGAAGAAGTAGAAGAAGGAGAAGGAGAAGGTGAAGTTTGGAGGGTGAAGCAGAAGAAGTAGAAGAAGGTGAAGTCAGGAGGGTGAATCAGAAGAAGTAGAAGAAGGAGAAGGAGAAGGTGAAGTCAGGAGGGTGAATCAGAAGAAGCAGAAGAAGGAGAAGGAGAAGGTGAAGTCTGGAGGGTGAATCAGAAGAATCAGAAGAAGGAGAAGGAGAAGGTGAAGTCTGGAGGGTGAATCAGAAAAAGCAGAGGAAGGAGAAGGAGAAGGTGAAGTCTGGAGGGTGAATCAGAAGAAGCAGAATAAGGAGAAGGAGAAGGTGAAGTCTGGAGGGTGAATCAGAAGAAGTAGAAGAAGGAGAAGGAGAAGGTGAAGTCAGGAGGGTGAATCAGAAGAAGCAGAAGAAGGAGAAGGAGAAGGTGAAGTCTGGAGGGTGAATCAGAAGAAGTAGAAGAAGGAGAAGGAGAAGGTGTTGTCTGGAGGGTGAATCAGAAGAAGTAGACGAAGGAGAAGGAGAAGGTGAAGTCTGGAGGGTGAATCAGAAGAAGCAGAAGAAGGAGAAGGAGAAGGTGAAGTATGGAGGGTGAATCAGAAGAAGCAGAAGAAGGAGAAGGAGAAGGTGAAGTCTGGAGGGTGAATCAGAAGAAGCAGAATAAGGAGAAGGAGAATGTGAAGTCTGGAGGGTGAATAAGAAGAAGCAGAAAAAGGAGAAGGAGAAGGTGAAGTCTGAAGGGTGAATCAGAAGAAGTAGAAGAAGGAGAAGGAGAAGGTGAAGTCTGGAGGGTGAAGCAGAAGAAGTAGAAGAAGGAGAAGGAGAAGGTGAAGTCAGGAGGGTGAATCAGAAGAAGTAGAAGAAGGAGAAGGAGAAGGTGAAGTCAGGAGGGTGAATCAGAAGAAGCAGAAGAAGGAGAAGGAGAAGGTGAAGTCTGGAGGGTGAATCAGAAGAATCAGAAGAAGGAGAAGGAGAAGGTGAAGTCTGGAGGGTGAATCAGAAGAAGCAGAAGAAAGAGAAGGAGAAGGTGAAGTCTGGAGGGTGAAGCAGAAGAAACAGAAGAAGGAGAAGGAGAAGGTGAAGACTGGAGGGTGAATCAGAAGAAGTAGAAGAAGGAGAAGGAGAAGGTGAAGTCTGCAGGGTGAATCAGAAGAAGCAGAAGAAGGAGAAGGAGGAGGTGAAGTCTGGAGGGTGAATCAGAAGAAGTAGAAGAAGGAGAAGGAGAAGGTGCAGTCTGGAGGGTGAATCAGAAGAAGTAGACGAAGGAGAAGGAGAAGGTGAAGTCTGGAGGGTGAATCAGAAGAAGCAGAAGAAGGAGAAGGAGAAGGTGAAGTCAGGAGGGTGAATCAGAAGAAGCAGAAGAAGGAGAAGGAGAAGGTGAAGTCTGGAGGGTGAATCAGAAGAAGCGGAAGAAGGAGAAGGAGAAGGTGAAGACTGGAGGGTGAATCAGAAGAAGCAGAAGAAGGAGAAGGAGAAGGTGAAGTCTGGAGGGTGAATCAGAAGAAGCAGAAGAAGGAGAAGGAGAAGGTGAAATCTGGAGGGTGAATCAGAAGAAGCAGAAGAAGGAAAAGGAGAAGGTGAAGTCTGGAGGGTGAATCAGAAGAAGCAGAAGAAGTAGCAGGAGAAGGTGAAGTCTGGAGGGTGAGTCAGAAGAAGCAGAAGAATGAGAAGGAGAAGGTGAAGTCTGGAGGGTGAATCAGAAGAAGTAGAATAAGGAGAAGGAGAAGGTGAAGTCTGGAGGGTGAATCAGAAGAAGCAGAAGAAGGAGAAGGAGAAGGTGAAGTGTGGAGGGTGAATCAGAAGAAGCAGAAGAAGGAGAAGGAGAAGATGAAGTCTGGAGGGTGAATCAGAAGAAGTAGAAGAAGGAGAAGGAGAAGGTGAAGTCTGGAGGGTGAATCAGAAGAAGCAGAAGAAGGAGAAGGAGAAGGTGAAATCTGGAGGGTGAATCAGAAGAAGCAGAAGAAGGAAAAAGAGAAGGTGAAGTCAGGAGGGTGAATCAGAAGAAGCAGAAGAAGTAGAAGGAGAAGGTGAAGTCTGGAGGGTGAATCAGAAGACGCAGAAGAAGGAGAAGGAGATGGTGAAGACTGGAGGGTGAATCAGAAGAAGTAGAAGAAGGAGAAGGAGAAGGTGAAGTCTGGAGGGTGAATCAGAAGAAGTAGAAGAAGGAGAAGGAGAAGGCGAAGTCTGGAGGGTGAATCAGAAGAAGCAGAATAAGGAGAAGGAGAAGGTGAAGTCTGGAGGGTGAATCGGAAGAAGGAGAAGAAGGAGAAGGAGAAGGTGAAGTCTGGAGGGTGAATCAGAAGAAGTAGAAGAAGGAGAAGGAGAAGGTGAAGTCTGGAGGGTGAAGCAGAAGAAGCAGAAGAAGGAAAAGGAGAAGGTGAAGACTGGAGGGTGAATCAGAAGAAGTAGAAGAAGGAGAAGGAGAAGGTGAAGTCTGGAGGGTGAATCAGAAGGAGTAGAAGAAGGAAAAGGAGAAGGTGAAGTCTGGAGGCTGAATCAGAAGAAGTAGAAGAAGGAGAAGGAGAAGGTGAAGTCTGGAGGGTGAATCAGAAGAAGCAGAAGAAGGAGAAGGAGAAGGTGAAGTCTGGAGGGTGAATCAGAGGAAGCAGAAGAAGGAGAAGGAGAAGATGAAGTCTGGAGGGTGAATCAGAAGAAGTAGAAGAAGGAGAAGGAGAAGGTGAGGTCTGGAGGGTGAATCAGAAGAAGCAGAAGAAGGAAAAGGAGAAGGTGAAGTCTGGAGGGTGAATCAGAAGAAGCAGAAGAAGGAGAAGGAGAAGGTGAAGTCTGGAGGGTGAATCAGAAGAAGCAGAAGAAGTAGAAGGAGAAGGTGAAGTCAGGAGGGTGAATCAGAAGAAGCAGAAGAAGGAGAAGGAGAAGGTGAAGTTAGGAGGGTGAATCAGAAGAAGCAGAAAAAGGAGAAGGAGAAGGTGAAGTCAGGGGGGTGAAGCAGAAGAAGTAGAAGAAGGAGAAGGAGAAGGTGAAGTCAGGAGGGTGAAGCAGAAGAAGCAGAAGAAGGAGAAGGAGAAGTGAAGTCTGGAGGGCGCAGCAGAAGAAGCAGAAGAAGGAGAAGGAGAAGGTGAAGTCTGGAGGGTGAAGCAGAAGAAGCAGAAGAAGGAGAAGGAGAAGGTGAAGTCTGGAGGGTGAATCAGAAGAAGTAGAAGAAGGAGAAGGAGAAGGTGAAGTCAGGAGGGTGAAGCAGAAGAAGCAGAAGAAGGAGAAGGAGAAGGTGAAGTCTGGAGGGTGAAGCAGAAGAAGCAGAAGAAGGAGAAGGAGAAGGTGAAGTCTGGAGGGCGAAGCAGAAGAAGCAGAAGAAGGAGAAGGAGAAGGTGAAGTCTGGAGGGTGAATCAGAAGAAGTAGAAGAAGGAGAAGGAGAAGGTGAATTCTGGAGGGTGAATCAGAAGAAGCAGAAGACGGAGAAGGAGAAGGTGAAGTCTGGAGGGTGAATCAGAAGAAGCAGAAGAAGGAGAAGGAGAAGATGAAGTCTGGAGGATGAATCGGAAGTAGAAGAAGGAGAAGGAGAAGGTGAGGTCTGGAGGGTGAATCAGAAGAAGCAGAAGAAGGAGAAGGAGAAGGTGAAGTCAGGAGGGTGAAGCAGAAGAAGCAGAAGAAGGAGAAGGTGAAGTCTGTAGGGCGCAGCAGAAGATGCAGAAGAAGGAGAAGGAGAAGGTGAAGTCTGGAGGGTGAAGCAGAAGAAGTAGAAGAAGGAGAAGGGGAAGGTGAAGTCTGGAGGGTGAATCAGAAGAAGTAGAAGAAGGAGAAGGAGAAGGTGAAGTCTGCAGGGTGAATCAGAAGAAGCAGAAGAAGGAGAAGGAGGAGGTGAAGTCTGGAGGGTGAATCAGAAGAAGTAGAAGAAGGAGAAGGAGAAGGTGCAGTCTGGAGGGTGAATCAGAAGAAGTAGACGAAGGAGAAGGAGAAGGTGAAGTCTGGAGGGTGAATCAGAAGAAGCAGAAGAAGGAGAAGGAGAAGGTGAAGTCAGGAGGGTGAATCAGAAGAAGCAGAAGAAGGAGAAGGAGAAGGTGAAGTCTGGAGGGTGAATCAGAAGAAGCGGAAGAAGGAGAAGGAGAAGGTGAAGACTGGAGGGTGAATCAGAAGAAGCAGAAGAAGGAGAAGGAGAAGGTGAAGTCTGGAGGGTGAATCAGAAGAAGCAGAAGAAGGAGAAGGAGAAGGTGAAATCTGGAGGGTGAATCGGAAGAAGCAGAAGAAGGAAAAGGAGAAGGTGAAGTCTGGAGGGTGAATCAGAAGAAGCAGAAGAAGTAGCAGGAGAAGGTGAAGTCTGGAGGGTGAGTCAGAAGAAGCAGAAGAATGAGAAGGAGAAGGTGAAGTCTGGAGGGTGAATCAGAAGAAGTAGAATAAGGAGAAGGAGAAGGTGAAGTCTGGAGGGTGAATCAGAAGAAGCAGAAGAAGGAGAAGGAGAAGGTGAAGTGTGGAGGGTGAATCAGAAGAAGCAGAAGAAGGAGAAGGAGAAGATGAAGTCTGGAGGGTGAATCAGAAGAAGTAGAAGAAGGAGAAGGAGAAGGTGAAGTCTGGAGGGTGAATCAGAAGAAGCAGAAGAAGGAGAAGGAGAAGGTGAAATCTGGAGGGTGAATCAGAAGAAGCAGAAGAAGGAAAAAGAGAAGGTGAAGTCAGGAGGGTGAATCAGAAGAAGCAGAAGAAGTAGAAGGAGAAGGTGAAGTCTGGAGGGTGAATCAGAAGACGCAGAAGAAGGAGAAGGAGATGGTGAAGACTGGAGGGTGAATCAGAAGAAGTAGAAGAAGGAGAAGGAGAAGGTGAAGTCTGGAGGGTGAATCAGAAGAAGTAGAAGAAGGAGAAGGAGAAGGCGAAGTCTGGAGGGTGAATCAGAAGAAGCAGAAGAAGGAGATGGAGAAGGTGAAGTCTGGAGGGTGAATCAGAAGAAGCAAAAGAAGGAGAAGGAGAAGATGAAGTCTGGAGGGTGAATCAGAAGAAGTTGAAGAAGGAGAAGGAGAAGGTGAGGTCTGGAGGGTGAAGCAGAAGAAGCAGAAGAAGGAGAAGAAGAAGGTGAAGTCTGAAGGGTGAATCAAAAGAAGCAGAAGAAGGAGAAGGAGAAGGTGAAGTCTGGAGGGTGAATCAGAAGAAGCAGAAGAAGGAGAAGGAGAAGGTGAAGTCTGGAGGGTGAATCAGAAGAAGCAGAAGAAGGAGAAGGAGAAGGTGAAGTCTGGTGAGTGAATCAGAAGAAGTAGAGAGGGAGAAGAAGAAGGTGAAGTCTGGAGGGTGTATCAGAAGAAGTAGAAGAAGGTGAAGGAGAAGGTGAAGTCAGGAGGGTGAGTCAGAAAAAGCAGAAGAAGGAGTAGGAGAAGGTGAAGTCTGGAGGGTGAATCAGAAGAAGCCGAAGAAGGAGAAGGAGAAGATGAAGTCTGGAGGGTGAATCAGAAGAAGTAGATGAAGGAGAAGGAGAAGTTGAAGTCTGGAGGGTGAATCAGAGGAAGCAGAAGAAGGAGAAGGAGAAGATGAAGTCTGGAGGGTGAATCAGAAGAAGTAGAAGAAGGAGAAGGAGAAGGTGAGGTCTGGAGGGTGAATCAGAAGAAGCAGAAGAAGGAGAAGGAGAAGGTGAAGTCTGGAGGGTGAATCAGAAGAAGCAGAAGAAGGAGAAGGAGAAGGTGAAGTCTGGAGGGTGAATCAGAAGAAGCAGAAGAAGTAGAAGGAGAAGGTGAAGTCAGGAGGGTGAATCAGAAGAAGCAGATGAAGGAGAAGGAGAAGGTGAAGTTAGGAGGGTGAATCAGAAGAAGCAGAAAAAGGAGAAGGAGAAGGTGAAGTCAGGGGGGTGAAGCAGAAGAAGTAGAAGAAGGAGAAGGAGAAGGTGAAGTCAGGAGGGTGAAGCAGAAGAAGCAGAAGAAGGAGAAGGAGAAGTGAAGTCTGGAGGGCGCAGCAGAAGAAGCAGAAGAAGGAGAAGGAGAAGGTGAAGTCTGGAGGGTGAAGCAGTATGAAGCAGAAGAAGGAGAAGGAGAAGGTGAAGTCTGGAGGGTGAATCAGAAGAAGTAGAAGAAGGAGAAGGAGAAGGTGAAGTCAGGAGGGTGAAGCAGAAGAAGCAGAAGAAGGAGAAGGAGAAGGTGAAGTCTGGAGGGTGAAGCAGAAGAAGCAGAAGAAGGAGAAGGAGAAGGTGAAGTCTGGAGGGCGAAGCAGAAGAAGCAGAAGAAGGAGAAGGAGAAGGTGAAGTCTGGAGGGTGAATCAGAAGAAGTAGAAGAAGGAGAAGGAGAAGGTGAATTCTGGAGGGTGAATCAGAAGAAGCAGAAGACGGAGAAGGAGAAGGTGAAGTCTGGAGGGTGAATCTGAAGAAGCAGAAGAAGGAGAAGGAGAAGATGAAGTCTGGAGGGTGAATCAGAAGTAGAAGAAGGAGAAGGAGAAGGTGAGGTCTGGAGGGTGAATCAGAAGAAGCAGAAGAAGGAGAAGGAGAAGGTGAAGTCAGGAGGGTGAAGCAGAAGAAGCAGAAGAAGGAGAAGGAGAAGGTGAAGTCTGTAGGGCGCAGCAGAAGATGCAGAAGAAGGAGAAGGAGAAGGTGAAGTCTGGAGGGTGAAGCAGAAGAAGTAGAAGAAGGAGAAGGGGAAGGTGAAGTCTGGAGGGTGAATCAGAAGAAGTAGAAGAAGGAGAAGGAGAAGGTGAAGTCTGCAGGGTGAATCAGAAGAAGCAGAAGAAGGAGAAGGAGAAGGTGAAGTCTGGAGGGTGAATCAGAAGAAGTAGAAGAAGGAGAAGGAGAAGGTGCAGTCTGGAGGGTGAATCAGAAGAAGTAGACGAAGGAGAAGGAGAAGGTGAAGTCTGGAGGGTGAATCAGAAGAAGCAGAAGAAGGAGAAGGAGAAGGTGAAGTCAGGAGGGTGAATCAGAAGAAGCAGAAGAAGGAGAAGGAGAAGGTGAAGTCTGGAGGGTGAATCAGAAGAAGCGGAAGAAGGAGAAGGAGAAGGTGAAGACTGGAGGGTGAATCAGAAGAAGCAGAAGAAGGAGAAGGAGAAGGTGAAGTCTGGAGGGTGAATCAGAAGAAGCAGAAGAAGGAGAAGGAGAAGGTGAAATCTGGAGGGTGAATCAGAAGAAGCAGAAGAAGGAAAAGGAGAAGGTGAAGTCTGGAGGGTGAATCAGAAGAAGCAGGAGAAGTAGTAGGAGAAGGTGAAGTCTGGAGGGTGAGTCAGAAGAAGCAGAAGAAGGAGATGGAGAAGGTGAAGTCTGGAGGGTGAATCAGAAGAAGTAGAATAAGGAGAAGGAGAAGGTGAAGTCTGGAGGGTGAATCAGAAGAAGCAGAAGAAGGAGAAGGAGAAGGTGAAGTGTGGAGGGTAAATCAGAAGAAGCAGAAGAAGGAGAAGGAGAAGATGAAGTCTGGAGGGTGAATCAGAAGAAGTAGAAGAAGGAGAAGGAGAAGGTGAAGTCTGGAGGGTGAATCAGAAGAAGCAGAAGAAGGAGAAGGAGAAGGTGAAGTCTGGAGGGTGAATCAGAAGAAGCAGAAGAAGGAGAAGGAGAAGATGAATTCTGGAGGGTGAATCAGAAGTAGAAGAAGGAGAAGGAGAAGGTGAGGTCTGGAGGGTGAATCAGAAGAAGCAGAAGAAGGAGAAGGAGAAGGTGAAGTCAGGAGGGTGAAGCAGAAGAAGCAGAAGAAGAAGAAGGAGAAGGTGAAGTCTGTAGGGCGCAGCAGAAGATGCAGAAGAAGGAGAAGGAGAAGGTGAAGTCTGGAGGGTGAAGCAGAAGAAGTAGAAGAAGGAGAAGGGGAAGCTGAAGTCTGGAGGGTGAATCAGAAGAAGTAGAAGAAGGAGAAGGAGAAGGTGAAGTCTGCAGGGTGAATCAGAAGAAGCAGAAGAAGGAGAAGGAGAAGGTGAAGTCTGGAGGGTGAATCAGAAGAAGCAGAAGAAGGAGAAGGAGAAGGTGAAGTCTGGAGGGTGAATCAGAAGAAGCAGAAGAAGGAGAAGGAGAAGGTGAAGTCTGGAGGGTGAATCAGAAGAAGCAGAAGAAGGAGAAGGAGAAGGTGAAGTCAGGAGGGTGAATCAGAAGAAGCAGAAGAAGGAGAAGGAGAAGGTGAAGTTAGGAGGGTGAATCAGAAGAAGCAGAAGAAGGAGAAGGAGCAGGTGATGTCAGGGGGATGAAGCAGAAGAAGTAGAAGAAGGAGAAGGAGAAGGTGAAGTCAGGACGGTGAAGCAGAAGAAGCAGAAGAAGTAGAAGGAGAAGGTGAAGTCTGGAGGGTGAATCAGAAGACGCAGAAGAAGGAGAAGGAGATGGTGAAGACTGGAGGGTGAATCAGAAGAAGTAGAAGAAGGAGAAGGAGAAGGTGAAGTCTGGAGGGTGAATCAGAAGAAGTAGAAGAAGGAGAAGGAGAAGGCGAAGTCTGGAGGATGAATCAGAAGAAGCAGAAGAAGGAGATGGAGAAGGTGAAGTCTGGAGGGTGAATCAGAAGAAGCAAAAGAAGGAGAAGGAGAAGATGAAGTCTGGAGGGTGAATCAGAAGAAGTTGAAGAAGGAGAAGGAGAAGGTGAGGTCTGGAGGGTGAAGCAGAAGAAGCAGAAGAAGGAGAAGAAGAAGGTGAAGTCTGAAGGGTGAATCAAAAGAAGCAGAAGAAGGAGAAGGAGAAGGTGAAGTCTGGAGGGTGAATCAGAAGAAGCAGAAGAAGGAGAAGGAGAAGGTGAAGTCTGGAGGGTGAATCAGAAGAAGCAGAAGAAGGAGAAGGAGAAGGTGAAGTCTGGTGAGTGAATCAGAAGAAGTAGAGAGGGAGAAGAAGAAGGTGAAGTCTGGAGGGTGTATCAGAAGAAGTAGAAGAAGGTGAAGGAGAAGGTGAAGTCAGGAGGGTGAGTCAGAAAAAGCAGAAGAAGGAGTAGGAGAAGGTGAAGTCTGGAGGGTGAATCAGAAGAAGCCGAAGAAGGAGAAGGAGAAGATGAAGTCTGGAGGGTGAATCAGAAGAAGTAGATGAAGGAGAAGGAGAAGTTGAAGTCTGGAGGGTGAATCAGAGGAAGCAGAAGAAGGAGAAGGAGAAGATGAAGTCTGGAGGGTGAATCAGAAGAAGTAGAAGAAGGAGAAGGAGAAGGTGAGGTCTGGAGGGTGAATCAGAAGAAGCAGAAGAAGGAGAAGGAGAAGGTGAAGTCTGGAGGGTGAATCAGAAGAAGCAGAAGAAGGAGAAGGAGAAGGTGAAGTCTGGAGGGTGAATCAGAAGAAGCAGAAGAAGTAGAAGGAGAAGGTGAAGTCAGGAGGGTGAATCAGAAGAAGCAGATGAAGGAGAAGGAGAAGGTGAAGTTAGGAGGGTGAATCAGAAGAAGCAGAAAAAGGAGAAGGAGAAGGTGAAGTCAGGGGGGTGAAGCAGAAGAAGTAGAAGAAGGAGAAGGAGAAGGTGAAGTCAGGAGGGTGAAGCAGAAGAAGCAGAAGAAGGAGAAGGAGAAGTGAAGTCTGGAGGGCGCAGCAGAAGAAGCAGAAGAAGGAGAAGGAGAAGGTGAAGTCTGGAGGGTGAAGCAGAAGAAGCAGAAGAAGGAGAAGGAGAAGGTGAAGTCTGGAGGGTGAATCAGAAGAAGTAGAAGAAGGAGAAGGAGAAGGTGAAGTCAGGAGGGTGAAGCAGAAGAAGCAGAAGAAGGAGAAGGAGAAGGTGAAGTCTGGAGGGTGAAGCAGAAGAAGCAGAAGAAGGAGAAGGAGAAGGTGAAGTCTGGAGGGCGAAGCAGAAGAAGCAGAAGAAGGAGAAGGAGAAGGTGAAGTCTGGAGGGTGAATCAGAAGAAGTAGAAGAAGGAGAAGGAGAAGGTGAATTCTGGAGGGTGAATCAGAAGAAGCAGAAGACGGAGAAGGAGAAGGTGAAGTCTGGAGGGTGAATCTGAAGAAGCAGAAGAAGGAGAAGGAGAAGATGAAGTCTGGAGGGTGAATCAGAAGTAGAAGAAGGAGAAGGAGAAGGTGAGGTCTGGAGGGTGAATCAGAAGAAGCAGAAGAAGGAGAAGGAGAAGGTGAAGTCAGGAGGGTGAAGCAGAAGAAGCAGAAGAAGGAGAAGGAGAAGGTGAAGTCTGTAGGGCGCAGCAGAAGATGCAGAAGAAGGAGAAGGAGAAGGTGAAGTCTGGAGGGTGAAGCAGAAGAAGTAGAAGAAGGAGAAGGGGAAGGTGAAGTCTGGAGGGTGAATCAGAAGAAGTAGAAGAAGGAGAAGGAGAAGGTGAAGTCTGCAGGGTGAATCAGAAGAAGCAGAAGAAGGAGAAGGAGAAGGTGAAGTCTGGAGGGTGAATCAGAAGAAGTAGAAGAAGGAGAAGGAGAAGGTGCAGTCTGGAGGGTGAATCAGAAGAAGTAGACGAAGGAGAAGGAGAAGGTGAAGTCTGGAGGGTGAATCAGAAGAAGCAGAAGAAGGAGAAGGAGAAGGTGAAGTCAGGAGGGTGAATCAGAAGAAGCAGAAGAAGGAGAAGGAGAAGGTGAAGTCTGGAGGGTGAATCAGAAGAAGCGGAAGAAGGAGAAGGAGAAGGTGAAGACTGGAGGGTGAATCAGAAGAAGCAGAAGAAGGAGAAGGAGAAGGTGAAGTCTGGAGGGTGAATCAGAAGAAGCAGAAGAAGGAGAAGGAGAAGGTGAAATCTGGAGGGTGAATCAGAAGAAGCAGAAGAAGGAAAAGGAGAAGGTGAAGTCTGGAGGGTGAATCAGAAGAAGCAGGAGAAGTAGTAGGAGAAGGTGAAGTCTGGAGGGTGAGTCAGAAGAAGCAGAAGAAGGAGATGGAGAAGGTGAAGTCTGGAGGGTGAATCAGAAGAAGTAGAATAAGGAGAAGGAGAAGGTGAAGTCTGGAGGGTGAATCAGAAGAAGCAGAAGAAGGAGAAGGAGAAGGTGAAGTGTGGAGGGTAAATCAGAAGAAGCAGAAGAAGGAGAAGGAGAAGATGAAGTCTGGAGGGTGAATCAGAAGAAGTAGAAGAAGGAGAAGGAGAAGGTGAAGTCTGGAGGGTGAATCAGAAGAAGCAGAAGAAGGAGAAGGAGAAGGTGAAGTCTGGAGGGTGAATCAGAAGAAGCAGAAGAAGGAGAAGGAGAAGATGAATTCTGGAGGGTGAATCAGAAGTAGAAGAAGGAGAAGGAGAAGGTGAGGTCTGGAGGGTGAATCAGAAGAAGCAGAAGAAGGAGAAGGAGAAGGTGAAGTCAGGAGGGTGAAGCAGAAGAAGCAGAAGAAGAAGAAGGAGAAGGTGAAGTCTGTAGGGCGCAGCAGAAGATGCAGAAGAAGGAGAAGGAGAAGGTGAAGTCTGGAGGGTGAAGCAGAAGAAGTAGAAGAAGGAGAAGGGGAAGCTGAAGTCTGGAGGGTGAATCAGAAGAAGTAGAAGAAGGAGAAGGAGAAGGTGAAGTCTGCAGGGTGAATCAGAAGAAGCAGAAGAAGGAGAAGGAGAAGGTGAAGTCTGGAGGGTGAATCAGAAGAAGCAGAAGAAGGAGAAGGAGAAGGTGAAGTCTGGAGGGTGAATCAGAAGAAGCAGAAGAAGGAGAAGGAGAAGGTGAAGTCAGGAGGGTGAATCAGAAGAAGCAGAAGAAGGAGAAGGAGAAGGTGAAGTTAGGAGGGTGAATCAGAAGAAGCAGAAGAAGGAGAAGGAGCAGGTGATGTCAGGGGGATGAAGCAGAAGAAGTAGAAGAAGGAGAAGGAGAAGGTGAAGTCAGGACGGTGAAGCAGAAGAAGCAGAAGAAGGAGAAGGAGAAGGTGAAGTCTGGAGGGTGAATCAGAAGAAGTAGAAGAAGGAGAAGGAGAAGGTCAAGTCTGGAGGGTGAATCAGAAGAAGTAGAAGAAGGAGAAGGAGAAGGTGAAGTCTGGAGGGTGAAGCAGAAGAAGTAGAAGAAGGAGAAGGAGAAGGTGAAGTCAGGAGGGTGAATCAGAAGAAGTAGAAGAAGGAGAAGGAGAAGGTGAAGTCATGAGGGTGAATCAGAAGAAGCAGAAGAAGGAGAAGAAGAAGGTGAAGTCTGGAGGGTGAATCAGAAGAATCAGAAGAAGGAGAAGGAGAAGGTGAAGTCTGGAGGGTGAATCAGAAGAAGCAGAAGAAAGAGAAGGAGAAGGTGAAGTCTGGAGGGAGAATCAGAAGAAGTAGAAGAAGGAGAAGGAGAAGGTGAAGTCTGGAGTGTGAATCAGAAGAAGCAGAAGAAGGAGAAGGAGAAGGTGAAGTCTGGAGGGTGAATCAGAAGAAGCAGAATAAGGAGAAGGAGAAGGTGAAGTCTGGAGGGTGAATCAGAAGAAGCAGAATAAGGAGAAGGAGAAGGTGAAGTCTGGAGGGTGAATCAGAAGAAGCAGAATAAGGAGAAGGAGAAGGTGAAGTCTGGAGGGTGAATCAGAAGAAGCAGAAGAAGGAGAAGGAGAAGATGAAGTCTGGAGGGTGAATCAGAAGAAGTAGAAGAAGGAGAAGGAGAAGGTGAAGTCTGGAGGGTGAAGCAGAAGAAGTAAAAGAAGGAGAAGGAGAAGGTGAAGTCAGGAGGGTGAATCAGAAGAAGCAGAAGAAGGAGAAGGAGAAGGTGAAGTCTGGAGGGTGAATCAGAAGAATCAGAAGAAGGAGAAGGAGAAGGTGAAGTCTGGAGGGTGAATCAGAAGAAGCAGAAGAAAGAGAAGGAGAAGTTGAAGTCTGGATTGTGAAGCAGAAGAAACAGAAGAAGGAGAAGGAGAAGGTGAAGACTGGAGGGTGAATCAGAAGAAGTAGAAGAAGGAGAAGGAGAAGGTGAAGTCTGGAGGGTGAATCAGAAGAAGTAGAAGAAGGAGAAGGAGAAGGTGAAGTCTGGAGGGTGAATCAGAAGAAGCAGAAGAAGGAGAAGGAGAAGGTGAAGTCTGGAGGGTGAATCAGAAGAAGCAGAAGAAGGAGAAGGAGCAGATGAAGTCTGGAGGGTGAATCAGAAGAAGTAGAAGAAGGAGAAGGAGAAGGTAAAGTCTGGAGGGTGAATCAGAAGTAGTAGAAGAAGGAGAAGTAGAAGGTGAAGTCTGGACGGTGAATCAGAAGAAACAGAAGAAGGAGAAGGAGAAGGTGAAGTCTGGAGGGTGAATCAGAAGAAGTAGAAGAAGGAGAAGGAGAAGATGTAGTCTGGAGGGTGAATCAGAAGAAGTAGACGAAGGAGAAGGAGAAGGTGAAGTCTGGAGGGTGAATCAGAAGAAGCAGAAGAAGGAAATGGAGAAGGTGAAGTCTGGAGGGTGAATCAGAAGAAGTAGAAGAAGGAGAAGGAGAAGGTGAAGTCTGGAGGGTGAATCAGAAGAAGCAGAAGAAGGAGAAGGAGAAGGTGAAGTCTGGAGGGTGAATCAGAAGAAGCAGAAGAAGGAGAAGGAGAAGGAGAAGTCTGGAGGGTGAATCAGAAGAAGCAGAAGAAGGAGAAGGAGAAGGTGAAGTCTGGAGGGTGAAGCAGAAGAAGTAGAAGAAGCAGAAGGAGAAGGTGAAGTCAGGAGGGTGAATCAGAAGAAGTAGAAGAAGGAGAAGGAGAAGGTGAAGTCAGGAGGGTGAATCAGAAGAAGCAGAAGAAGGAGAAGGAGAAGGTGAAGTCTGGAGGGTGAATCAGAAGAATCAGAAGAAGGAGAAGGAGAAGGTGAAGTCTGGAGGGTGAATCAGAAGAAGCAGAAGAAGGAGAAGGAGAAGGTGAAGTCTGGAGGGTGAATCAGAAGAAGCAGAAGAAGGAGAGGGAGAAGGTGAAGTCAGGAGGGTGAATCAGAAGAAGCAGAAGAAGGAGAAGGAGAAGGTGAAGTTAGGAGGGTGAATCAGAAGAAGCAGAAGAAGGAGAAGGAGCAGGTGATGTCAGCGGGATGAAGCAGAAGAAGTAGAAGAAGGAGAAGGTGAAGTCAGGACGGTGAAGCAGAAGAAGCAGAAGAAGGAGAAGGAGAAGGTGAAGTCTGGAGGGTGAATGAGAAGAAGTAGAAGAAGGAGAAGGAGAAGGTGAAGTCTGGAGGGTGAATCAGAAGAAGCAGAATAAGGAGAAGGAGAAGGTGAAGTCTGGAGGGTGAATCAGAAGAAGCAGAAGAAGGAGAAGGAGAAGGTGAAGTCTGGAGGGTGAATCAGAAGAAGGAGAAGAAGGAGAAGGAGAAGGTCAAGTCTGGAGGGTGAATCAGAAGAAGTAAAAGAAGGAGAAGAAGAAGGTGAAGTCTGGAGGGTGAATCAGAAGAATCAGAAGAAGGAGAAGGAGAAGTTGAAGTCTGGAGGGTGAATCAAAAGAAGCAGAAGAAAGAGAAGGAGAAGGTGAAGTCTGGAGGGTTAATCAGAAGAAGTAGAAGAAGGAGAAGGAGAAGGTGAAGTCTGGAGTGTGAATCAGAAGAAGCAGAAGAAGGAGAAGGAGAAGGTGAAGTCTGGTGGGTGAATCAGAAGAAGTAGAAGAAGGAGAAGGAGAAGGTGAAGTCAGGAGGGTGAATCAGAAGAAGCAGAAGAAGGAGAAGAAGAAGTTGAAGTCTGGAGGGTGAATCAGAAGAATCAGAAGAAGGAGAAGGAGAAGGTGAAGTCTGGAGGGTGAATCAGAAGAAGCAGAAGAAAGAGAAGTAGAAGGTGAAGTCTGGAGGGTGAATCAGAAGAAGTAGAAGAAGGAGAAGGAGAAGGTGAAGTCTGGAGTGTGAATCAGAAGAAGCAGAAGAAGGAGTAGGAGAAGGTGAAGTCTGGAGGGTGAATCAGAAGAAGCAGAAGAAGGAGAAGGAGAAGGTGAAGTCTGGAGGGTGAATCAGAAGAAGTAGAAGAAGGAGAAGGAGAAGGTGAAGTTTGGAGGGTGAAGCAGAAGAAGTAGAAGAAGGTGAAGTCAGGAGGGTGAATCAGAAGAAGTAGAAGAAGGAGAAGGAGAAGGTGAAGTCAGGAGGGTGAATCAGAAGAAGCAGAAGAAGGAGAAGGAGAAGGTGAAGTCTGGAGGGTGAATCAGAAGAATCAGAAGAAGGAGAAGGAGAAGGTGAAGTCTGGAGGGTGAATCAGAAAAAGCAGAGGAAGGAGAAGGAGAAGGTGAAGTCTGGAGGGTGAATCAGAAGAAGCAGAATAAGGAGAAGGAGAAGGTGAAGTCTGGAGGGTGAATCAGAAGAAGTAGAAGAAGGAGAAGGAGAAGGTGAAGTCAGGAGGGTGAATCAGAAGAAGCAGAAGAAGGAGAAGGAGAAGGTGAAGTCTGGAGGGTGAATCAGAAGAAGTAGAAGAAGGAGAAGGAGAAGGTGTTGTCTGGAGGGTGAATCAGAAGAAGTAGACGAAGGAGAAGGAGAAGGTGAAGTCTGGAGGGTGAATCAGAAGAAGCAGAAGAAGGAGAAGGAGAAGGTGAAGTATGGAGGGTGAATCAGAAGAAGCAGAAAAAGGAGAAGGAGAAGGTGAAGTCTGGAGGGTGAATCAGAAGAAGCAGAATAAGGAGAAGGAGAATGTGAAGTCTGGAGGGTGAATAAGAAGAAGCAGAAAAAGGAGAAGGAGAAGGTGAAGTCTGAAGGGTGAATCAGAAGAAGTAGAAGAAGGAGAAGGAGAAGGTGAAGTCTGGAGGGTGAAGCAGAAGAAGTAGAAGAAGGAGAAGGAGAAGGTGAAGTCAGGAGGGTGAATCAGAAGAAGTAGAAGAAGGAGAAGGAGAAGGTGAAGTCAGGAGGGTGAATCAGAAGAAGCAGAAGAAGGAGAAGGAGAAGGTGAAGTCTGGAGGGTGAATCAGAAGAATCAGAAGAAGGAGAAGGAGAAGGTGAAGTCTGGAGGGTGAATCAGAAGAAGCAGAAGAAAGAGAAGGAGAAGGTGAAGTCTGGAGGGTGAAGCAGAAGAAACAGAAGAAGGAGAAGGAGAAGGTGAAGACTGGAGGGTGAATCAGAAGAAGTAGAAGAAGGAGAAGGAGAAGGTGATGTCTGGAGTGTGAATCAGAAGAAGCAGAAGAAGGAGAAGGAGAAGTTGAAGTCTGGAGGGTGAATCAGAAGAAGCAGAAGAAGGAGAAGGAGAAGATGAAGTCTGGAGGGTGAATCAGAAGATGTAGAAGAAGGAGAAGGAGAAGGTGATGTCTGGAGGGTGAATCAGAAGAAGCAGAAGAAGGAGAAGGAGAAGGTGAAGTCTGGAGGGTGAATCAGAAGAAGCAGAAGAAGGAGAAGGAGAAGGTGAAGTCTGGAGGGTGAATCAGAAGAAGCAGAAGAAGGAGAAGGAGAAGGTGAAGTTAGGAGGGTGAATCAGAAGAAGCAGAAGAAGGAGAAGGAGAAGGTGAAGTTAGGAGGGTGAATCAGAAGAAGCAGAAGAAGGAGAAGGAGCAGGTGATGTCAGGGGGATGAAGCAGAAGAAGTAGAAGAAGGAGAAGGAGAAGGTGAAGTCAGGACGGTGAAGCAGAAGAAGCAGAAGAAGGAGAAGGAGAAGGTGAAGTCTGGAGGGTGAATCAGAAGAAGTAGAAGAAGGAGAAGGAGAAGGTCAAGTCTGGAGGGTGAATCAGAAGAAGTAGAAGAAGGAGAAGGAGAAGGTGAAGTCAGGAGGGTGAATCAGAAGAAGTAGAAGAAGGAGAAGGAGAAGGTGAAGTCAGGAGGGTGAATCAGAAGAAGCAGAAGAAGGAGAAGAAGAAGGTGAAGTCTGGAGGGTGAATCAGAAGAATCAGAAGAAGGAGAAGGAGAAGGTGAAGTCTGGAGGGTGAATCAGAAGAAGCAGAAGAAAGAGAAGGAGAAGGTGAAGTCTGGAGGGTGAATCAGAAGAAGTAGAAGAAGGAGAAGGAGAAGGTGAAGTCTGGAGAGTAAATCAGAAGAAGCAGAAGAAGGAGAAGGAGAAGGTGAAGTCTGGAGGGCGAATCAGAAGAAGCAGAATAAGGAGAAGGAGAAGGTGAAGTCTGGAGGGTGAATCAGAAGAAGCAGAATAAGGAGAAGGAGAAGGTGAAGTCTGGAGGGTGAATCAGAAGAAGCAGAATAAGGAGAAGGAGAAGGTGAAGTCTGGAGGGTGAATCAGAAGAAGCAGAAGAAGGAGAAGGAGAAGATGAAGTCTGGAGGGTGAATCAGAAGAAGTAGAAGAAGGAGATGGAGAAGGTGAAGTCTGGAGGGTGAAGCAGAAGAAGTAGAAGAAGGAGAAGGAGAAGGTGAAGTCAGGAGGGTGAATCAGAAGAAGCAGAAGAAGGAGAAGGAGAAGGTGAAGTCTGGAGGGTGAATCAGAAGAATCAGAAGAAGGAGAAGGAGAAGGTGAAGTCTGGAGGGTGAATCAGAAGAATCAGAAGAAGGAGAAGGAGAAGGTGAAGTCTGGAGGGTGAATCAGAAGAAGCAGAAGAAAGAGAAGGAGAAGGTGAAGTCTGGAGGGTGAATCAGAAGAAGTAGAAGAAGGAGAAGGAGAAGGTGAAGTCTGGAGTGTGAATCAGAAGAAGCAGAAGAAGGAGTAGGAGAAGGTGAAGTCTGGAGGGTGAATCAGAAGAAGCAGAAGAAGGAGAAGGAGAAGGTGAAGTCTGGAGGGTGAATCAGAAGAAGTAGAAGAAGGAGAAGGAGAAGGTGAAGTTTGGAGGGTGAAGCAGAAGAAGTAGAAGAAGGTGAAGTCAGGAGGGTGAATCAGAAGAAGTAGAAGAAGGAGAAGGAGAAGGTGAAGTCAGGAGGGTGAATCAGAAGAAGCAAAAGAAGGAGAAGGAGAAGGTGAAGTCTGGAGGGTGAATCAGAAGAATCAGAAGAAGGAGAAGGAGAAGGTGAAGTCTGGAGGGTGAATCAGAAAAAGCAGAGGAAGGAGAAGGAGAAGGTGAAGTCTGGAGGGTGAATCAGAAGAAGCAGAATAAGGAGAAGGAGAAGGTGAAGTCTGGAGGGTGAATCAGAAGAAGTAGAAGAAGGAGAAGGAGAAGGTGAAGTCAGGAGGGTGAATCAGAAGAAGCAGAAGAAGGAGAAGGAGAAGGTGAAGTCTGGAGGGTGAATCAGAAGAAGTAGAAGAAGGAGAAGGAGAAGGTGTTGTCTGGAGGGTGAATCAGAAGAAGTAGACGAAGGAGAAGGAGAAGGTGAAGTCTGGAGGGTGAATCAGAAGAAGCAGAAGAAGGAGAAGGAGAAGGTGAAGTATGGAGGGTGAATCAGAAGAAGCAGAAGAAGGAGAAGGAGAAGGTGAAGTCTGGAGGGTGAATCAGAAGAAGCAGAATAAGGAGAAGGAGAATGTGAAGTCTGGAGGGTGAAGCAGAAGAAACAGAAGAAGGAGAAGGAGAAGGTGAAGACTGGAGGGTGAATCAGAAGAAGTAGAAGAAGGAGAAGGAGAAGGTGAAGTCTGGAGGGTGAATCAGAAGAAGTAGAAGAAGGAGAAGGAGAAGGTGAAGTCTGGAGGGTGAATCAGAAGAAGCAGAAGAAGGAGAAGGAGAAGGTGAAGTCTGGAGGGTGAATCAGAAGAAGCAGAAGAAGGAGAAGGAGAAGATGAAGTCTGGAGGGTGAATCAGAAGAAGTAGAAGAAGGAGAAGGAGAAGGTAAAGTCTGGAGGGTGAATCAGAAGTAGTAGAAGAAGGAGAAGTAGAAGGTGAAGTCTGGACGGTGAATCAGAAGAAACAGAAGAAGGAGAAGGAGAAGGTGAAGTCTGGAGGGTGAATCAGGAGAAGTAGAAGAAGGAGAAGGAGAAGATGTAGTCTGGAGGGTGAATCAGAAGAAGTAGACGAAGGAGAAGGAGAAGGTGAAGTCTGGAGGGTGAATCAGAAGAAGCAGAAGAAGGAAATGAAGAAGGTGAAGTCTGGAGGGTGAATCAGAAGAAGTAGAAGAAGGAGAAGGAGAAGGTGAAGTCTGGAGGGTGAATCAGAAGAAGCAGAAGAAGGAGAAGGAGAAGGTGAAGTCTGGAGGGTGAATCAGAAGAAGCAGAAGAAGGAGAAGGAGAAGGAGAAGTCTGGAGGGTGAATCAGAAGAAGCAGAAGAAGGAGAAGGAGAAGGTGAAGTCTGGAGGGTGAAGCAGAAGAAGTAGAAGAAGGAGAAGGAGAAGGTGAAGTCAGGAGGGTGAATCAGAAGAAGTAGAAGAAGGAGAAGGAGAAGGTGAAGTCAGGAGGGTGAATCAGAAGAAGCAGAAGAAGGAGAAGGAGAAGGTGAAGTCTGGAGGGTGAATCAGAAGAATCAGAAGAAGGAGAAGGAGAAGGTGAAGTCTGGAGGGTGAATCAGAAGAAGCAGAAGAAGGAGAAGGAGAAGGTGAAGTCTGGAGGGTGAATCAGAAGAAGCAGAAGAAGGAGAAGGAGAAGGTGAAGTCAGGAGGGTGAATCAGAAGAAGCAGAAGAAGGAGAAGGAGAAGGTGAAGTTAGGAGGGTGAATCAGAAGAAGCAGAAGAAGGAGAAGGAGCAGGTGATGTCAGCGGGATGAAGCAGAAGAAGTAGAAGAAGGAGAAGGAGAAGGTGAAGTCAGGACGGTGAAGCAGAAGAAGCAGAAGAAGGAGAAGGAGAAGGTGAAGTCTGGAGGGTGAATCAGAAGAAGTAGAAGAAGGAGAAGGAGAAGGTGAAGTCTGGAGGGTGAATCAGAAGAAGCAGAATAAGGAGAAGGAGAAGGTGAAGTCTGGAGGGTGAATCAGAAGAAGCAGAAGAAGGAGAAGGAGAAGGTGAAGGCTGGAGGGTGAATCAGAAGAAGTAGAAGAAGGAGAAGGAGAAGGTCAAGTCTGGAGGGTGAATCAGAAGAAGTAAAAGAAGGAGAAGAAGAAGGTGAAGTCTGGAGGGTGAATCAGAAGAATCAGAAGAAGGAGAAGGAGAAGGTGAAGTCTGGAGGGTGAATCAGAAGAAGTAGAAGAAGGAGAAGGAGAAGGTGAAGTCTGGAGTGTGAATCAGAAGAAGCAGAAGAAGGAGAAGGAGAAGGTGAAGTCTGGAGGGTGAATCAGAAGAAGTAGAAGAAGGAGAAGGAGAAGGTGAAGTCAGGAGGGTGAATCAGAAGAAGCAGAAGCAGGAGAAGAAGAAGTTGAAGTCTGGAGGGTGAATCAGAAGAATCAGAAGAAGGAGAAGGAGAAGGTGAAGTCTGGAGGGTGAATCAGAAGAAGCAGAAGAAAGAGAAGGAGAAGGTGAAGTCTGGAGGGTGAATCAGAAGAAGTAGAAGAAGGAGAAGGAGAAGGTGAAGTCTGGAGTGTGAATCAGAAGAAGCAGAAGAAGGAGAAGGAGAAGGTGAAGTCTGGAGGGTGAATCAGAAGAAGCAGAATAAGGAGAAGGAGAAGGTGAAGTCTGGAGGGTGAATCAGAAGAAGCAGAAGAAGGAGAAGGAGAAGGTGAAGTCTGGAGGGTGAATCAGAAGAAGTAGAAGAAGGAGAAGGAGAAGTTGAAGTTTGGAGGGTGAAGCAGAAGAAGTAGAAGAAGGAGAAGGAGAAGGTGAAGTCAGGAGGGTGAATCAGAAGAAGTAGAAGAAGGAGAAGGAGAAGGTGAAGTCAGGAGGGTGAATCAGAAGAAGCAGAAGAAGGAGAAGGGGAAGGTGAAGTCTGGAGGGTGAATCAGAAGAATCAGAAGAAGGAGAAGGAGAAGGTGAAGTCTGGAGGGTGAATCAGAAGAAGCAGAGGAAGGAGAAGGAGAAGGTGAAGTCTGGAGGGTGAATCAGAAGAAGCAGAATAAGGAGAAGGAGAAGGTGAAGTCTGGAGGGTGAATCAGAAGAAGCAGAATAAGGAGAAGGAGAAGGTGAAGTCTGGAGGGTGAATCAGAAGAAGCAGAAGAAGGAGAAGGAGAAGATGAAGTCTGGAGGGTGAATCAGAAGAAGTAGAAGAAGGAGAAGGAGAAGGTGAAGTCTGGAGGGTGAAGCAGAAGAAGTAGAAGAAGGAGAAGGAGAAGGTGAAGTCAGGAGGGTGAATCAGAAGAAGCAGAAGAAGGAGAAGGAGAAGGTGAAGTCTGGAGGGTGAATCAGAAGAATCAGAAGAAGGAGAAGGAGAAGGTGAAGTCTGGAGGGTGAATCAGAAGAAGCAGAAGAAAGAGAAGGAGAAGGTGAAGTCTGGAGGGTGAAGCAGAAGAAACAGAAGAAGGAGAAGGAGAAGGTGAAGACTGGAGGGTGAATCAGAAGAAGTAGAAGAAGGAGAAGGAGAAGGTGAAGTCTGGAGGGTGAAGCAGAAGAAGTAGAAGAAGGAGAAGGAGAAGGTGAAGTCTGGAGGGTGAATCAGAAGAAGCAGAAGAAGGAGAAGGAGAAGGTGAAGTCTGGAGGGTGAATCAGAAGAAGCAGAAGAAGGAGAAGGAGAAGATGAAGTCTGGAGGGTGAATCAGAAGAAGTAGAAGAAGGAGAAGGAGAAGGTAAAGTCTGGAGGGTGAATCAGAAGTAGCAGAAGAAGGAGAAGGAGAAGGTGAAGTCTGGACGGTGAATCAGAAGAAACAGAAGAAGGAGAAGGAGAAGGTGAAGTCTGGAGGGTGAATCAGAAGAAGTAGAAGAAGGAGAAGGAGAAGGTGTAGTCTGGAGGGTGAATCAGAAGAAGTAGACGAAGGAGAAGGAGAAGGTGAAGTCTGGAGGGTGAATCAGAAGAAGCAGAAGAAGGAAATGGAGAAGGTGAAGTCTGGAGGGTGAATCAGAAGAAGTAGAAGAAGGAGAAGGAGAAGGTGAAGTCTGGAGGGTGAATCAGAAGAAGCAGAAGAAGGAGAAGGAGAAGGTGAAGTCTGGAGGGTGAATCAGAAGAAGCAGAAGAAGGAGAAGGAGAAGGAGAAGTCTGGAGGGTGAATCAGAAGAAGCAGAAGAAGGAGAAGGAGAAGGTGAAGTCTGGAGGGTGAAGCAGAAGAAGTAGAAGAAGGAGAAGGAGAAGGTGAAGTCAGGAGGGTGAATCAGAAGAAGTAGAAGAAGGAGAAGGAGAAGGTGAAGTCAGGAGGGTGAATCAGAAGAAGCAGAAGAAGGAGAAGGAGAAGGTGAAGTCTGGAGGGTGAATCAGAAGAATCAGAAGAAGGAGAAGGAGAAGGTGAAGTCTGGAGGGTGAATCAGAAGAAGCAGAAGAAGGAGAAGGAGAAGGTGAAGTCTGGAGGGTGAATCAGAAGAAGCAGAAGAAGGAGAAGGAGAAGGTGAAGTCAGGAGGGTGAATCAGAAGAAGCAGAAGAAGGAGAAGGAGAAGGTGAAGTTAGGAGGGTGAATCAGAAGAAGCAGTAGAAGGAGAAGGAGCAGGTGATGTCAGCGGGATGAAGCAGAAGAAGTAGAAGAAGGAGAAGGAGAAGGTGAAGTCAGGACGGTGAAGCAGAAGAAGCAGAAGAAGGAGAAGGAGAAGGTGAAGTCTGGAGGGTGAATCAGAATAAGTAGAAGAAGGAGAAGGAGAAGGTCATGTCTGGAGGGTGAATCAGAAGAAGTAGAAGAAGGAGAAGGAGAAGGTGAAGTCTGGAGGGTGAAGCAGAAGAAGTAGAAGAAGGAGAAGGAGAAGGTGAAGTCAGGAGGGTGAATCAGAAGAAGTAGAAGAAGAAAAAGGAGAAGGTGAAGTCAGGAGGGTGAATCAGAAGAAGCAGAAGAAGGAGAAGGAGAAGGTGAAGTCTGGAGGGTGAATCAGAAGAATCAGAAGAAGGAGAAGGAGAAGGTGAAGTCTGGAGGGAGAATCAGAAGAAGCAGAAGAAAGAGAAGGTGAAGGTGAAGTCTGGAGGGTGAATCAGAAGAAGCAGAAGAAGGAGAAGGAGAAGGTGAAGTCAGGAGGGTGAATCAGAGGAAGCAGAAGAAGGAGAAGGAGAAGGTGAAGTTAGGAGGGTGAATCAGAAGAAGCAGAAGAAGGAGAAGGAGCAGGTGATGTCAGGGGGATGAAGCAGAAGAAGTAGAAGAAGGAGAAGGAGAAGGTGAAGTCAGGACGGTGAAGCAGAAGAAGCAGAAGAAGGAGAAGGAGAAGATGAAGTCTGGAGGGTGAATCAGAAGAAGTAGAAGAAGGAGAAGGAGAAGGTCAAGTCTGGAGGGTGAATCAGAAGAAGTAGAAGAAGGAGAAGGAGAAGGTGAAGTCTGGAGGGTGAAGCAGAAGAAGTAGAAGAAGGAGAAGGAGAAGGTGAAGTCAGGAGGGTGAATCAGAAGAAGTAGAAGAAGGAGAAGGAGAAGGTGAAGTCAGGAGGGTGAATCAGAAGAAGCAGAAGAAGGAGAAGGAGGAGGTGAAGTCTGGAGGGTGAATCAGAAGAAGCAGAAGAAGGAGAAGGAGAAGATGAAATCTGGAGGGTGAATCAGAAGAAGTAGAAGAAGGAGAAGGAGAAGGTGAGGTCTGGAGGGTGAATCAGAAGAAATAGAAGAAGGAGAAGGAGAAGGTGAAGTCTGGAGGGTGAAACAGAAGAAGCAGAAGAAGGAGAAGGAGAAGGTGAAGTCTGGAGGGTGAATCAGAAGAAGCAGAAGAAGGAGAAGGAGAAGGTGAAGTCTGGAGGGTGAATCAGAAGAAGCAGAAGAAGGAGAAGGAGAAGATGAAATCTGGAGGGTGAATCAGAAGAAGTAGAAGAAGGAGAAGGAGAAGGTGAAGTCTGGAGGGTGAATCAGAAGAAGCAGAAGAAGGAGAAGGAGAAGGTGAAGTCTGGAGGGTGAATCAGAAGAAGCAGAAGAAGGAGAAGGAGAAGGTGAAGTCTGGAGGGTGAATCAGAAGAAGCAGAAGAAGGAGAAGGAGAAGTTGAAGTCTGGAGGGTGAATCAGAAGAAGCAGAATAAGGAGAAGTGAAGGTGAAGTATGGAGGGTGAATCAGAAGAAGCAGAAGAAGGAGAAGGAGAAGGTGAAGTCTGGAGGGTGAATCAGAAGAAGTAGAAGAAGGAGAAGGAGAAGGTGAAGTCTGGAGGGTGAAGCAGAAGAAGTAGAAGAAGGAGAAGGAGAAGGTGAAGTCAGGAGGGTGAATCAGAAGAAGTAGAAGAAGGAGAAGGAGAAGATGAAGTCTGGAGGGTGAATCAGAAGAAGTAGAAGAAGGAGAAGGAGAAGGTGAAGTCTGGAGGGTGAAGCAGAAGAAGTAGAAGAAGGAGAAGGAGAAGGTGAAGTCAGGAGGGTGAATCAGAAGAAGTAGAAGAAGGAGAAGGAGAAGGTGAAGTCAGGAGGGTGAATCAGAAGAAGCAGAAGAAGGAGAAGGAGAAGGAGA